>NC_067162.1:47004929-47238936 GCF_903995435.1 Acomys russatus | reverse complement strand
CCCCTCAGCTGGTGACTGGAGTCCATCCTGCTCAAGAGCCATGTTCACTGTAGTCTGGTCCCCCATCAGCGCCCACCAGAGCAGGATCCATGCCATCGCAGTGTGGTATAGTGGCAGTTCCAGCCTACTCTCTCCAGGCCACTTGAAGGACCAGCAAGGGATGCAGATGTCAAGGGCTTGCAAGCAGTAGGAAAGTCTGAGCCATAAGCAGCATGGATGGCATCAGGCAGAAGGAAACTGGGTGTGGTTGCCATGGTTGTCCACAGAGTGGCTTCTGTGGACAGATCACTAAGTAACACACCACAGGCGTAGAAAGAAAGCAAGTCAGGAGGTCTGAGGTAAGGTCAGTAATGCTGCTGACACAGGCACTGCCAGCCACAGAGGGGACACTTGGTGCAGTGAATGTCCTCATAAAGTTCTGGAATTCACAGAGTGCTTGAGAGGGGGTCCTGATGATGGTGTTCACCAAGAGTGACAGCAGCAGCATCTGGTTTCCCCACAGCCACCCACACAGGCTGAGGAGCTTTTGCTCCAGGGCATTATGCTGGGTCCTTACTTGACATTGTGGCTGAACACCAGTGACTCATATAAGAACAATTCGAGCTGTGCCCTGGGGTCCTACTGTGTTGGGCTCTAGGCTTTCTCCTGGGTCTGAAAGAAGGGTACTACTACCTTGGTTTCCTTTCATGGGTGTGAGTAGAAGGTGCTGTCTCTAGAAAAGGGTGCTGTGCTGCTCACAATACCCACAAGGCATGGTTGTAGGTGGCCATGCCCTTTCAGGCCACCAAGTCTCTAGGAGGGAGGAAGGGGATGTTGCCATCACAAGGCTGTATTTCAGTGGCATGGCAGACAAGGCCAAGCAGACCGGCATGGGGCTGAGGCCCATCTTCTACAGTTGCAGCCTAACTGTCAAGCTGTCTCAGTGGCTGTGAGCCTGGCTGTTCTGGTCAGCCCATGTAGCTCTGTGTTCTGCAGCAGAGTTCCCACTGTCTGTGCCCTCAGGGACAAGGCTTCATGTTGTCTCAGAAAAGGCTCGGGTACCTCCCAGAGTCCTGAGGTCCTGACAGGAGGCCGGCAGCTGGGAACTTCAGCTCAGTCATCCTCAAGCTGCTCATGGCTGCCATGTTCCTTCCTCTAGACACTAGTGTGCCTTTGCCTTCCCATCCCTCCCTCTTGCCCTCTCCCTGGCTAGGACTGTCATAGGAAGGCCGCTGGATGTCACAGTCTCAAACAGACTCCTGCTATTTTACTGCTGTGAGCTAATCCCTTAGAAATTCACTTACTTTGTACTTTTTTTTTTTTTTTCAGACACAGGGTTTCTCTGTGTAGCCTTGACTGTCCTGGACTTGATTTGTAGACAAGGCTGGCCTTGAACTCACAGCAATCCACCTGCCTCTGCCTCCGAGTGCTGGGATTAAAGGCATGCACCACACTCGGCTCTGACTTTGTACTTTGACGTGTTAGTGTGAGGCCATTTTTGGCCCCTCCAGCTTGTCCCTGCCTGTTCAGTACAACCCCATTACCAAGGACCAAAGTAACTAAAGACAGGGGGCCAGGCAAACAGCAAGGAGGAGGCACCAAGCATCTAAGGCACCAGGCTGCTGGGCTGGGAGTTAAAGACAAGTCTTCATTTTGAACTGCACATCAAACAAGTTAAGTAACTTTTACTTTTTATAACAACATATTTGTCAGGATGCATTGATCTGGATTTAGCCTCCTGCCAATGTGCCTCCTTGGTCTGACCTGATGTGTGCAGCGAGGGAATTTTGTTCCGACAGAAACAGCATGCAATCAATAAAATCTTATTACATGGATTTATGCACTGCTTTCAAACCCAGTGATAGTTCATGTCTCTGCCTTAAACTGTAATTGAAAATAAATCTGTGATACTCGGATTTCAATTTCTGGATGCAAGGATGGAGTAGGGGGCAGTACTTCCTTGGGGGCTTTGTTGGGGAAGCTGCACACCACCTCCTGTGGTCAGCTCAGCTCGCTCTCCTGGCTAGGGACCCTGCAAACAATAGCCCAGCATCCGCTCTGCTGGGGACTGAGGGCTGCTAGTCTGTCATGATGCCAGGCATCCACAGGTGCTGCAGAGTAGCAGCCAACATTTGGGATTCTGGTTCTCAAAGCTTTGGGCACCCAGGACTACCTGCTCTGTCATATCTGCCACAGTCCTGTCTCCAGCAGCTTCAGTTCCACTGGGCCCCTCTTGTCTGACAGAGGAGGTGGCTGAGGCAGGCACGGGAGGCATCATGACCCTAGCAGAGGGCGTGCCTATGGCAGACGGGAGCCAGCTGTCACTGGCACCAAAGCAGAAAGCCTCTGAGACCTGAGCCTGGGGGGTAGAACCTAGGAAGACACGAAAAGGCGCAGGAAATAAAAGCAAAAACAGATATGATAGCTTCCCAGGATCCTAAACCTCACCAAAATGTGACTAGGGCAGTGGCAGACCAGACACAGCTAAACCCCAGAAACAAAGCCAACAATAGTTTATTTGTTTGATTTTAAAGGCATAAATCCCAAAGTAGGGAGAAAAAGCAGAAAAAAAAAAATAATATGTTAGAAGTTGAATGCCAGAAAGCAGAGAGGTAAGTGGTCAAGAGCTGCAGAGCCTGGCAGGAGCTCCATGTGTCAAAGAAGAATGCCGAAGCGTACACTTACCATAGGCCTCAGGCTCTAGATGGCCTGGGCAGAAGGGCACGGCCCCACGAAGGGTCTGTAGGTACCTGAGACCTACAGATCCTGGCCTCTCCAGCACAGGCAGGCAGCCTCCACCAGCCAAGCTTAGCAGGACAAATACTGCATGTAGACTGAGCAGGCTGTGGGCAGCACCTCTGGAAGTAGGGTCCACCAGAGGATGGTAGGGTGTGAGCAACCATGTAGGAATAGGGGTCTGCATCCCAGAACCACCAGCAAGGCCTGGGGGAGAAGATGGGAAAGGGGGAAGTGCTTCTTGTTTCCCACACTAACAATACCCTGGAGTCTTGAGTCTCTGGCCCATGGTGGGCTGGCCGGGCTGGGCAAATCTAAGCCATGGGTCGGCACATAATACAGATTGTAAAAGCCTGTGAGCTCCTGCCTAGAGCTCACAACAGCTCAGTACACAGGAAGCAACCAGAGCAGATACTGCTGGCACTCATACCATCTGCAGCAGGCGACGAGGCCACCTTCCTGTGGTCCCCGGCCTGTTTGGTCCACTCACAGCACCTGAAGCCTGGGACTTGCTATTGAGAACAAAGTGCATAGGGTGCCAGGTGCTCTCCTTGTATCCAGTCAGGAAGGCACTCCTGTTTTCCCATCCTCCCAGGTGACAGTCACACAGCAAGGAAAGAGCAGGAAGCTCAACGCTGCGATGATGGTGACCAGTTTAAGAGTCAAGGGGAAGAGGCTATCAACAATTGATTAAACCAACGCTAACCTGCAGAGGCTGCGCTAAAGAAGCCACTCAGCAGAGCTGAGGAGACTTCCCAGCAGCACTTGGTACTAACCCTAACACACAGAGAACAGAGGAGAAAGTGGGGCCTTCTGGCCAGACAGCAGTGAATTAGGGGTATTCGCTGCCCTGCCTGCCTATCCTGGCCAACACAGGGTACGAGATGGTGATGGACAATGTCATTATTAGAGGGTGGCCTCATCCAGGCTAATCTCTGGCTCCTGCATGTCCCAGGTCCCCATGGAAACCCAAGTAAGGGACGACACAGCCTGCCTGGAGGATTCCAATCCCTCAAGACACCTAGTGCCTCTGGGACTTTGTTAACTCATGCCCTCCCTGCTGATGCCTTGCTCTCTCGATGGCACACTAGCACAGACTGCCCACCATATGCAATCACTATGGTGCATGGAGGCAAGGTTGGCTCCCAGCCCAGGTCTTGGCTGGTTCCAATCCTGCAGGCGGATAAGCAGCCTCTGCCCACTGCCAGGGCAGTCCAGATTCTGACACACAGCACTACATTCCTTTGAAGGGGAAAGGTCAACAGGCTACATCTAAAGACCATTGGCAGCCATGTGTTAAGACACTGCAGCGGGGCCCTCCAGAAGCACACCAGGCTCTAGTGTGGATCAACAAGGGAAGGGCAAAGCCCCCTAAGGCTGCCACCCACAGCAGACACCAGCGGAGCCCCAACAGCTCCGCACACAGAGCAGGGTACAGAACGTGAAGGCGAGGCAGCTGTATATCGGCTCATTTGGGGAAAGCAAAGGCATTTATCTCTCCTTCCTGCGTGGCTGGGATGTTGCTGGTGACTATCCTCAGATCAGGGGGCTGCTCTCTAAGCAGCGCCACAGCTGGCGTCCTCCTTGCTGGTTTATCTGGAACCATACACGTTACCCATGCATCTTATGGGCTGAGTCACGGCTCCTAGGATCCCACTCACTCTGCTGTGGGACTGGCTGATCACTTTGCTCTTTAGCCCTGGTGGTCCTCAAGCAGCCCCAAAAGAGTCACTGTTCCCTCCTGTCACCCACCAGGGACAGCCTAACTGCAGACTCCAGGCTACTCACTACTGTCTTCCTGGCCCCCCGGGCCCCGTAATCACCAGGGCAGCGGGTTGGCCATGCGTTCCATCCAGTTTTGTTGGAGGTCACAGAGCTAGGTGGACTAATCTGGCAGTGAAGGAGGCCTCTACTCCCTTCTGAGTAGCCGCTGATCAGGAGAGCTTCTCTGCACAGTCTCTGAGACAAGAATAATTGCAGATAGCAGGGTGGAGGAGGGAGCAGGAGGGAGCAGTTGGGTGACTGTCATCTTGACCCAGAGGATGAGCTGCGAGAGGCTGTGGCTGAGGCTCTTCTCAAGAGCCCAGGACAGCCTCTCTCCAGCTTATGCCACAATCCGAGCGGCAGGAGGGACAGCTTGGGAAAGGGTTAAGTTTAATTTATCCTGATTTCTACTTAATATCATGCTCTCCCCGTAGGAGCAGCAGCTGCGAGCTGATTGCGCGCTCTCATTATGCAGCCTGTATCGCTAATGGCCTGTGACAAAGGCTTGCCAGCTCCCGGCCTTACCCCCGAGAGCCAATTAAACACACACACTCCCTTCCTGTTTGCAGCACGTTACAATGAAATTAAACTGAATTTCAAAATCGTTTTCTCCTGAAGACATCTCTTTACAATAATTAATGCATGCCAGTCCTTTTCAGCAGAAAGGCCCACCCGGAGCGCTCACTGCCACGTGGCTCCTGCAGCACCCCAGGGCTCCATGAGTCCCGACATCAGGAAAACCTATAGGGCTCGCTCCCTGTGTTTTTAGAGGGAAGAACACAGCTTTTTATCCAAACCTAAATATAAAAGAAGGTGACCACAAAGCCAGTTGGGATTCCCGCAGGGACTAAGCAGAAGGCTGCTGGAGGAACCTGCTAAAAGCAAGAGTCATTCAAAAGAGGGTTTCCTGAACACTGTTTTGGAGGGACAACAGCGGGAGGTTTGTTTCCTCCAGAAAGCTGGCATTAACCAGGATGTTTACAGAGGGAGCACTTACCACTCCCCATCACTGATCTATTGATATAATAGCGTCAGGCTGCCCACCACCGAGCTGGTGGCACCCTGCAACAGTGATCCCTGCAGAGCCTGCAGGCCATGCTCAGGAGCTTGTGGGTCCCCACCTGTGGACCTTGGGCACTGCCTGGAGGTGTTGGAATGGTGTCCACCTCTCTCGAGGATAGTGACCCAAGGCAGCTGGGAGAATGCCTCCTTCCAGGGCCAGCAGAGTGAGGGCCACGTTTGGCAGACTTAGGGATTGATTGCCTCCTTACCCACTGACACACCCAGGCACATGGTCCCACAAGGCTTTGCTTCCTACTTCTGTCACATGGGCCAGGGTGTCATGTGGGACACAGGCCTTTCTTTTTGAAAAGTATTACTTAAAAACTAGGAAAGAGAGGATGCACACAAAAATGTCAGAACTATGGAAGGGAAGAAAGGAAAACTCGGACTGACCAGCCCTGGCATCCTGAGGTCAGTGCCTCATGTGATGCTGAGGAATTTGAGGTAAAAACACAGCAGCAGACACAATGGTACAGCTAGCAACTCCAGTACAGGTATACTGTCTCAGGACATGGCATTCCCAGAGTGAGGAGGGGTCTCAGGAGAGCTGACACACAGGCGAGGTTACCTGTGGGAGGTACATGCTGTGTGCCTCCCACCCTGCTGGGCCTACTGCCCTCATCCACGTGCCCCCCAGGCACTAAGCCAAAGCAAATCATGGTAAGTGGAACTGCTTCTGCCCCCACGGTGGGGCGGGGAGAGTTACAGCACATGGGTACGGCTGTGTGAGAGGACAGGAGTGGTGCTGTGCCCAGGAGGAAGAGGAGGGCCTGACCTCTGGGACATCAACAAGTCTTGAGCAATGTGTCCAGCTGGCAAGGGACAGTGTGGGAGCTACATTGTGGGGACAGATAAGGCTCCAGGCTCTTTACAGGGCAGTGGTAGCTGGTAGGAGGCTGGGGTACTCCAAAGGGTGTCAAACAGCAGCCTCCAAATGGCCTCTGCTGTCAGTGGGAGGTTCTACAATGCACAGGCTACGGGACACCAGAATAGACCAGACCATGCTCAACCCGCAGTCCCCTCCGCTATTTCAGAGTTTGGTCATACCTGTTCTGAACCAGCCGTCCGAAGTGAAAGCATTCTTAGTCTCTTCTGGCTTACCCCAGTACTCTCGAAACACAGAGGGTCCCCTAACTAGCAGCTCCCCTTCCTTTTCCTCAAACCCTGGAGTCACCTGCAGATGGGAGAAGAGACAGTTGGGTCAGGGCAGGGCAGGGCAGGGCAGCACTGGGGTCTCCATAGCTCTTCAACCCCATGGCTACCCCAGGCAGGAGGCTTCCACCTCCACCCCAGAACCAATGTCTCTTTTTGAAATCAGACAGTTGGAAACCTTCGAACGTCACAGCCTTTGGTGGGAGGGCCTTAGTCATGCCCAAGCCTGGGCTTCTCCTTTGTCCCTGGCCTGGGGCCTGAAGAGGAGGCCAGTGTCTGCCAGCTCTTAGAAACTGTTCCTGAATCCTATTCTGGGCCCTTCTCAGAAGCTGTGAAACATTTGCCAGCACTACCCAAGCAGCTGGTGCTGGCAGCACCCGGCACAGCCTTTGGGCAGCAACAGCTTTATTCAGAGTAACCAACCAACCAACCAACCAACCAAGGGAATTCCTGGATGTCACGCAGAAAGTGTGGCCACTCTGGCACTGTTGTGGACACTATGTGTCTTTACCCTGGAGCTTCTGTTTGTGGTCATACAGGGTCTTGTTCTGGAGGGCAGGCTGGTCTAGAACTCAGGATACAGTCAGGCTGGACACAAACTGATGGGTGAAGGAGCCTGCTGCCAAATGTCACAACTTGAGTTTGATCCCTGGAGCCCACACTGGAGGAAACAACCAACTGCCACAAGTTGTCCTCACATACATGGGCACAGGCACACACACACACGCACACGCACACACACGCACACACACACACATTTCTGCTTCTATGAGACACAATGCAAATCCTAATTAGAGAAGCAAGAAAAAGAAATGAGTGAAATTTTGAAAAGAAGAGATAAAAAGGCTCCTTGCAAATGACATGATGGCTTATGTGAAACTTCCCAATATATTACAAAGTCAAGTCAAATCATCTCTGTGAACCAGCGGGGGATCTCGCCAGGTTACTAAAGGATGGCCAGAACACCATGCAGAGTCAGCTGTATTTCTACAGACTGTCGGTGAGCAGCTAGAGACCAGCACTTGCACCCACTGTGCTCCTGGAACAGAAGGTAAAGAAAAGGAAAAGAAGAAACGTTGGCGCATGTTTAACAAATCACTCTCAGCACCTGTTTGCTGGAAATGGCACCCACAAAGGTAGGTCATATCCAAGTAAACGGGGACACGCCGTGCTCAGGGGCTGGGACTCAGTCATTGTTAATTCTCCCCTCATTGGTGCACAGGTGTAATGGACGCCGACTAAGAACCCAAAATGGAGCTGGACGTGGTGCTGCACACCTTTACTCCCAGCACTCAGGAGGCAGAGGCAGGGGGACTGCTGTAAGTGAGAGGCTAGCCTGGTCTACAAAGTGAGTCCAGGACAGCCAAGGTTACACAGAGAAACCTTGTCTCAAAAAACAAAACAAAACAAACCAACCAATCAAACAAGCAAACAACTCCACCTCCCCCTCCAAAAAAAAAACAAAAACAACAACAACAACAAAAACAAACCCAAATGACTATTTGTAGACACGGACAGGCTGGCTCTAAGACTGCAGGGCCGGGAAGATGGCTCGGTAGATAAGCCCTTGCTGTGCAAATGTAAGGATTGGAGTCTGGATCTCTAAAACTGGTGGAAGAGGCAAATGTGGTCGTGTGTATCTGTAATTCAAGCTCACAGCAGATGAGAGGTGAAGGAGCAGGACCCTTGCGGGCTAGGGCAGCTACCCTGCTGCAAGTGGGCGTGAACAACAACAGGCCCTGCAGGGTGGAGGACGAGGACCAGCACCAGCTGAGGTTTTCTCCTGAGCCCCACGTCATGGCATGGCATGGGCATGTGCACACCCCAAACACATGAAATAAAACAATTGGCATGTGCAGGATTGTAAGGAGTAAGAGCTCAGTGGTGGGGCACTTGCTGAGTATGCACGGGCCCTGGATTTGATCCTCAGCACAGCAAAACTTAAATTTAAAACTTGACATTTGTAGTTAGAGTGAGAACAAAGGGTTAGGCTGTTGCAATTGCACTACCATTTCAAGACTTCCTATAACGCTAAAGGAGCGATGGAGGCAAGGTGCAGGCACAGCCCATGCTCTCACATGTGCAACTGCTGTTCACCAAGGGCGCAAAGGTAAGTTTCTGAGGAAAGTGGTCTTTTCATGAAAGCAACCTCTCTGTATACTAGGCAAACACGCACCCCAAACGCACCACAGACTTAACCCTGACTCAGGCTTCAGAAAAAACCTATCTCACAGACATGATACCTGAAAGCTTAAGACAAGAAAGAAAAATAAAGTGGGCTTGATCAAAATTAAAAAAAGCTTGGATTTATAAAACACATGAGAGCAGGGGGATCGCTGTGAGTCCCAGGCCAGCCTAGTCTACAAAGGGAGTCTAGGACAGTCAGTGCTACACAGAGAAACCCTGTCTTGAAAAAAATCAAAATAAATAAATAAATAAATAAATAAATAAAATAAAATAAAATAAAATAAAGCACAGGGGAATTCAAAGACAAACCACAGAATGGGAGAACTGGCAAATCATGTAACCCAGACAGGACTCTTAAAATAGCACTGCAAATTCCCTGGTCTGGTTCTGTAATGATCAGGACAGGCGAAACATCAACTACAGCAGGACCACACATGTGCCCTGACCGCGTCTCCCTACGTCTGGTTTTCAAATGCTGGTGACAAAGCAGGTAAGAGGAAGTAACAACAGAAACACACCTGAGCACTGAGAAAACAACTGCTGCCATAGACTCTGAGGCACAGCGATGACACGGGACAAAATGCTGCAGCTGTGTGTCTGAGACGGTGGATGACACCTTAGCCGCCGGAGCTAAGTATGTGCTAAGACTACAAGTGCTAGATGCTGCCAGCGTCTAGCGGGATGGCCGGGGGCAGATTCCAAACAACATTAGATAGAACCTCACGTTGGAGCCACTAAGATTCTAAAGCCCATCAGCTGGTGTCCAAACCCCAACAGATCCCAAATCATCACACAAATGTCTCATAAACAGCAATTACCACATGGAACATCACTTTGCAGCAAAAAGGAACACACGCCACATCTGGATATGTTAAGGCTTTGTTTCCAAAATGTGACTCTGTGGGGTTCTACCATACATGTGGGAAGAAACGCGGCTTGAGCAGGGCGGCCTGGCCTGGGCGCTGCCATCACAGCATGGTCACTGCAGGCCTCTTGCCTGCCCAGGTGTCCTCGCTCTATCTGCAGACCCATCCATGCATCACAGTACTGCCATCCAATTGCAGCCACCAGCCGTGTTGCAGCACCAGGAGCCATTCCTGATAGCTCTCAGTGAACAGGCACCTCACCACACCCCAGCTTCCCTCCCAGACACCTCCCAGGGACCCTGCTGGGTTCTAACGTCTAAGAGAAGCTCTCCCAGTCACCATGGTCAGCCAACCTCGATAGTAAATGTCACTGCTTGAAAGATCACTGCATGCGGGTTCTGTTCAACTGGAACAGAACAGTACACATGTGGCTAACGCCGAAACAGAAGGCTCTGCTCTATGCAGGACACTGCGCTCCTGTGGCTAGGAAACCAGTCAGTGCAGCCCTACTGTGTGTGACTTTAGGATCTAGTAAGAAAGAACTCAAACGTGGTGAAGCCATGTTCCTTCTACAGCCAGGTATACAATGGCACCCGATGACCCCCTTGCCCCACACAGTAGATCAGTGCCTGGTCCTGTGGGAGGCAGGTGCAGAGATGGGGCCCTGCAATCAGGGCATCACCTTGAGAGACAAGAGACGTGCGTTCCCAGGTAAGTGGCATGAACTAGACACATACCAGCTTATTAACCCCAAGATACATGTCTGCCTCTTCCTCTTCCCTACCCCCAACATTGTGCATTTCTGACATCTGGCTGTGGCTCATCCGCCATGGTAACGAATTTTGAGACAGCTGCTCTGGGCTACTGAGGACTTGTGGTGTCATCTCATTGGTGTCACACCAGCTTTCTTTCCTCTTTGGTTTTTTTCGAGACAGGGTTTCTCTGTGTAACAGCTCTGACTGTCCTGGAACTCTCTTTGTAGACCAGGCTGGCCTCGAACTCACAGAGATCCGCCTGCCTCTGCCTGCAAGTGCTGGGATTAAAGGCGTGCGCTACCACGCCCAGCTAACACCAGCTTTCTCAAAACAGCAGCTGCTATCACAGCATCAGCACCCAAAGACAGAGAGCGAGTCAGGGTCCCAAGTCTCTCAGCTCAATCCTGTCTTAAGCCAAGCCCAAACCTCTCCTGAGGCACCTCAAACAGGTTCACCATGTCCAAGGCCATAGACACAAATGTCCATCAATCCTACCTGTGCCCTTGAGAATATGGGCTACTGTCTGGCCTCTCAGTGCACACCCCAGCTATGGTGTCACAATGGGCAGCCACCTCAAGAAGCAAACACACATGAAAGTACTTTGGTTCCTGTATCGCCTCTGGTATCTCCCATCCTCCTGTCCTTTGTCACCACCATGGTCTTGTATCCATCTAGATCTGCTTTTGTGACTCCACAAGCGAGGACATGATGTTAGCCTCCAGTACCACCCACCTTTCCCCAAATGACAGACTGCACTTCTCCCTTTTTGAGATTTGGTCTTATCATGTAGCCCAGACTGCCTTGGAGTGCATGTTGCTGCGAACCCAGGCTCCTGAGTGACATGCTCAGTGTGCCCCCTTAAAAGGCTGAATGGGTGCTGGGCTGTGGTGGCGCACTCCTTTAATCCCAGCACTCGGGAGGCAGAGGCAGGCGGATCTCTGAGTTTGAGGCCAGCCTGGTCCACAAAGCGAGTCCAGGACAGCCAGGGCTACACAGAGAAACCCTGTCTCAAAAAAAAAAAAAGAGGCTAAATGGTCCTCCGTATTCCACTGTGCATAATCCTTGCCACATTCTATACTGTGCTATGCACTGCGGCTGATGCTGTTCACCGGCTGTTGTGAACAGTGCGGCAGCGAACATGGGCACACAGTCTCTGTCACATCACTACCTCTAGTCCTTTCCCTCCCTTTTTGAGAACCCTCCACACTATTTTCCGTGACTAAAAATGTACTGACTTACGTCCCCACAGTGAGCACAGGTCCCTCCTCCACTTGCTCACCACTGCATGCTTGTCTTTTTGATACTGCCATCCTAACAGAGGCAAGGGCCATTTATTTTGCTTTCATTTGCATTTCCTTGACAACGTTAGCCATTTTTGTGAGAAGTGTCTGGTCTCTCACTCTTCCAATGGGGTTGCTTATTTCCCTGCCAGTGAGTGGAGCTCCTTCTAGACCATAGATTTTACTTCTTACCAGATGCATGGTTTACAAGTGTTCCCTCCCTCCCATTCTGTGACCATCTCTTCACTTCTTTCACATTTCTATGTTAACCTGATCCCAGCAACCGAGTTTGGCTTTTGTCCGCTGTTTCTGGAGTTTTTTTATCCAGACATCTCTGCCTAAAGCACTGTCGCCGGCATTCTGTCTTCCAGTACTTCAAAGTTTACGTTGCTACAATTAAGAATCTTTGACTCGGAATTAGTTCTTTTACACAGTCAGGTTTTGCTGGATTTTTGTCTTTGAGTTAGTGTCTCAGTAAGTGACCCAGACTTGCCTTGAACTCACTACACAGGCTCAGGCTGGCCTCAAACTCACGACCCTCTTGCCCAAGCCTCACAAGTGGAGTAGCACCACCCCACCTTTGATCTTGGTTTTGTACATGTGAGCATTTATTAACTATTATTATTTATTGATGAGGCAGTCTTCTTCCTTATATGTCCTCTAGGAACTTAAAAAAAAGTTGAACCAGTTGGCTGCCAGCTGATGTCTCTGCTCTGCTGCGCTGGTCTACATGTACGTCTCTTCTTTGTGGGAATACCATGGTTCTGGCACATTTTGAAGGTAGGCAGTTTGAGACTCACAGCTTTATTCTTTTTTGCTAAAGACTGCATTGGTTATTTGGGATAATTTGTAGGTCTATTCAAATATTAGAATAATTTCTACTTCTGTGAAGATGTCATTGGTATTTTGATAAGGGCTGCATTAATTGTGCAAAACATTTTGGGTACTCCTTTTAAGTATGAGCTTGAATATATATTTTTATTTTATATGTATGTTTGTCTACCTGTACGTATTTGCATGAAGGTTTGTCTGCATGCATGTATGTGTACCACATGTTTGGAGTATCCTCATGGCCAAAAGGGGGTGTGGATCCCCCTGGAACTGGAGTTACAGATGGCTGTGGGCTGTCACATGGGTGCTGGGAATCAAACCCTGGTCTCTGCAAGAGCACCAGATGTTCTTAAGAGCTGGGCCATCTCTCCAGCCCTGCTCACTTGCACATATCGGTGTTTCACAGTTTCTGATGTAGAAACTCTTTTCCTCCCTGGTTAAGTTTATTCCTAAGTAGTTTATTTTATTACATGAATGGGTATATATGGGGAAGCCAAAGAATACCTTGCAGGGGTCAATTCTTTCCTTCTACTATTCTTGGGGATTGAACTCAGGTCATCTGGCTTGGCAGCAAGTGTCTTTATCTACTGAACCATCTCTCTGGTGCTAGTTTATAATTTTTAAAAAAGATATTATATTGGGATTAGTTTCTTGACTTTTTTCTAGATAGCTCACTATTAGCGTATGGAAATGCTGACTGTGCACCCTCTAACTTTCCTTTGTTTAAAACTGATAGTGCTTTGGGTTTGTGTATATATGATTTCATGTCACCTGTAAACAGAGTAATTTTATTTTCTCCTTTTCAGATGTGGTAACTCTTGTTTTGGTTGGTTTTGCTTTTTGAGACAGGGTCTGTGTATCCTGGAACTCACTCTGTAGACCAGGCTGGCCTGCAAGTCAGAGATCCACCTGTCTCTACCTCCCAAGTGCTAGGATTAAAGGCATGTGCCAACCCTACCCGGCCAGATGTGGTAACTTTTATTTCTTGCACCTGATGCTTGAGCCAAATCTTCTAGTATCGTGATGAACAGTAAGAGTAGCAACAACAAGAAAATGGTTTCCTTGACTTGTTTTAGACTGTGAAGGAAAAGCCTTTAACGTTGGCTCATTCAGGGTGATGCTGGCTGTGGTTTGTCATATATGGCCTTTATATTGAGGCAAGTGCTTTTTCTACCTAAGTTGCTCAGAATTTGTCATCAGGGGTTGCTGAATGTCATTATATGTTTTTTTTTTCTGTATCCACTGAAATTACGTAAACATAGGAAATATAGAGAGAAGAGGAGATAAGTGGTTGCCTGGTGCCCAGTGAGAGGGCAGTGGGTTGGGATGACAGTGAGTACTAACAGCCACTGTTTCCAGAGTGATGGGCGTGTTCTAAAGGGGACAAGTCCACAGCTCTGTGAAAACACCAAGAAGCCCTGGGCAGAACATTCACAGGGTGAACTGTGCATGAATCACACCTCAACAAAGTACTTTAAAACCAAGGCCCGGTCGGTCATAAACTATATAATGTGTTTTCCTGGGGGCCATGACAGGGAGGCCCTGAGCTCCTGGGAGAGAGACAGGTTCCCAGGGAGTGCGCAGAGCTAGAGGCTACTCAGGACTGCACCGGAGGAGCAAGCTGAGAAAACAGGAGAAAAGCCAGGGTGGGGTGCTCCCTGAGTGGCCCAAATTTTCAAGCACCCCTTCAAAGGGCACGTGGGTAGGCGGGCTGGCCCAAAGTGCAGGAAAAAGGTATTTAGTGGGGGCTAGAGGTGCTCAACAGTTAAGGACGCTCACTGCTGCTCACAGAGGACCTGGGCTAGATTTTCAATAACAACATATTGGTTCACAACCATCTGTGACTCCAGTTCCAGGGGATCCAAAGTCCTCTTCTGGCCCCCACAGGTACCAGTATGCACTTGGTGCAAACATACACGCAGACACAATACTCAAACGTTGGGGTGAGGGGTTGTACTGAGAAGCCAAGTTGCCTGCAAGCCAAGCTGGTTGCAAACCACCTGCTTTTTGGTTTGAAGATTCCTCACTTGGGATCAGCTGCCTCCTAACTGGCCCTGGATGCAACACACACAGCTCATAAGTGGACACATGCCTGGCAAGGGTCAGCCCCACCTGAAGTGAGAGCTATAGGAAAAGGACACCAAGTGTCTGACCCCTTCAGTGGGGCACGTGCAGCAGATGACACATCAGGACAGATGGCAGAGATAGGGGGTGGGGAAAGGAAGTGGAAAGGGGAGGCCAGGGTGCTGGTGGCCACAGGGAGAGAAGGCAATGGCAGAGCAGGCTGCTGACTGGAGTGATGGCTTGCATGTGAGAACTGATGAGGTAATTGATTTTCTTAGAGAGGCAAGTTTGCTCCAGCCGTAGCTGCCCCAGCCGAGCCTCATAGCTGCTGTATCCTCAGCGAGAGAAGCAGTTCTGTGTAAAGGCCCTGCTTACAGGGTGGTATTATCCACATCTGTGCAGCCATTTATCTGTTGATAGACCCCTATTGTCGCTGGTTGGTGTTTGGCTCTCATGTAAGCGAGCAATTTGAGAAAATAAAAAATAAATAAATAAAGAGACAATGCCTGATGCACTCCCAGGGCTTGCAGCAGAGCCAGCTGGAGAGCTGAGGCACATGAAATATGCATCACAGCCAACAAAGCAGGCTTAGTGCACAGAGGGGCATCACCTCTTCTCCAGAGAGCACAGGCTGGAGAGCCCCGTGAGCCCCCGCTTGGAGGAACCTGTGCAGGTGGAATGGCTTTAGAGGAAGCCCTGAACACAGGAGAAAGGGGCAGGCACTGGTCTTCCAAGCCTCACTGCCTGCCCACGCTGCAAGACTCAGGAAGGCAGGATACAGGGAAGCAGATACATGCAGCACTGGCTGACATGCACGATGCCAAGAGCTGTGGGCTCTGGGGCTAAGTAGGCTCCAAGACAGACGCGGAGACAAGGAATTTCACATGCAAGGACTACGCTTGGAAGCCCCTGTGATGCAGTAAGTGTTCTTATTTAGTTCCTGTACCAGTCCCTTCTGAAGGACCCGGAAGCTCATTCCTCTCACCTTAGATGGGACTGTGCACATGGCTACCGTCTAAAGAAAGCCTCAACTCACAGCTCTGATTTGTCACATTTCATACCACCTTTTTGATCCAGGAGCACCCCACCTTCTTCTCCGTTCTCCCAGAGTCCTCCTGAGATTATAAAAGTTGTCAGGCTGATGGGCAGACATGCTCTTGAGGAGCTGAGAGCCTAAGACAGCTGCTGTTTTAGGGGCCTGTCTCTCCAAGGACCTTTGAGTTTAGAAAGGCCAGAATATCTACAGCAAGGAGTTATGGGTGAGCATCCTGGGGTTCCTGCCAGTCATGAGGAGGACAACAGATGTAGCTCTCAGGGTTTCAGCCTCTTCAAAGCAGCAACAGGGCCTCACTGGCCACAGAGAACATGTCTGTCCTGTCTCTGAGATAGCCTAGGGCAAGATGAGGGGTTGGGTTCACCCTCCCTCTGTGATCTGATCCGATAATCTTTCCTAACCAAAGCAGGAGTATGAAGAGATTTGGGGTGACCACATGGTACATTCCAGGCTTTAGTTGTTTGGGTGATTAGGCATGGAACTAAGGGCCTATACGTATCAGGCAAGCACTCTACCACTGAACTCCACCCAAGGTCAAAGTCACAAACTTTTAAGTCAGAGAGTCGGACTTTGTCAAAGGCCACATGCCGGCACATGCTTATAGGAACATCGTCCCATCTTTAGACTGTGCTCAGAGTCCGGCACAGACCAGCATGCTCATGAGGGTTCATGGCAGCAGGGGCTCGTGTGTTATCATGGCAGCCATAGCTGCCTCAGCAAGATGGAATGCAGGCTCAGGTCAGACGCTATCCAGGGCCAGAGGGGCCATCAGCATTTTGTGAAGGCAACACCCAGCTGAGACTACACATCCTGTCTATGTGGACAGACGCTTGCCCCAGCCTGTGTACAAAGGTAGAAAGTCCCTTCTATGTGCACTGCCAACATACATGTACCTGTGAAGCTGGCATTCTCAGGCTACTGCAGCAGCCCCAGAGGGCAGTGGGCACTACCCATCACTAACTACAAGTGGGGCTTTTATTAACAGGGAAACCCAATGTTTAAAGTCACGGTCTGGAAGCCTCACAGTTAAATGCTTTGAAACTTACAAGCACGAGAAAACAAAGTGTCTACGAACTCAGCTCAAAACGCTGACAGTGTCTGTGTACTGCATACCACCCACAGAGGCACACACACGTGCAGGCTGACAGACAGACACACAGATTCACGCGCACCGCAGTCACCATCTAGGAAACCAGTCCCCCTGATGATGGGCTAGGATGTCAAAGGCAGGCAGCCATCAGCAAGGTGATAACGGACTCAGAATTGACAACACTGGGGCCATGCAGGATGCCCCATGGCAGGTGGCTGTGGCCTTGGAAGAACCCAGACGATCTAGCCTAGGTAGGAAGGTGGCGTCTCAACAAGGCACCCTCCTGTCCCCCATCTGCACATCTCTTTTTGTGGGCACTCTGCACTCACTGATAGATACCACAGGTGTGGCTTCAGGTACGAGAGCCCGGTGGAGCTGCCAGCCAAGCCTTACGAACTTTCTTTTTATGACAACCAGAAGCAAACCTGACCCAGACTGGATCTGAAGTAAGGGAGAAGCCACACATGACACCACATCCAGGTTAAAGTTGGCAACGGTGGCCCCTGAGTTAGTTCTGCCTGGCCATGCCTGAGGGCAGCTCTGGGCACTGGAGTGCAGCTGGGGCAGAGTACTGAGGGTCAGACTGGCCAGCGCCCTTCACTATGGGACTGCTGGAGGGGGGAGGAGGCTCCTCTTTGCTCGGCAGCATCCACTTTCCTGCCATCTTAGACCCGCAATCTGGGGACAAGTTTCTGGCTGGGGATCTCTAGGAAGTGAGCATCCATCAGACTCCAGAGCAGCCGCTGTAAATCTTAGCCCATGCCAACCTACCCCAGCATGCGCCCTCTTACGGCTCAGGGTGGGCCTGAGCCACCCCCATGCCTGGAGCCCAGGGTGCAAATGCCCCGAGCTAGCTGCCAACTATTCCATTTTAAGTGTCTCAGGAAAGAGCTTCTCTGCAGACAGGATCAGCTGAGGAGGCATGGGACACGGCAGTCAGGTGAACAGCAGCTGCTGTGCTAAGCTACATCTCCACTTCAGACAGCTGTCCTGCCTCAACCCCACCCTGTCGACTCTGCCATTTTCTGAAGAGCAGGTATTCCTGAGGCCCACTATCTAAGGACACCTAAGTGAGAAGAGTCCCTGTGGTGAAATTGTCAGCCCTCCACATGCCCTCCCTGGCAGAACCCATCAACGCACAGAGGTCTGGGGACTGGTCAAGCCTGGGAGAAGCAGGTGGCCCAAATGTGCACTGTTTTTTGAGCTGTGGGGTGGGGTAGGCAGGGCAAAGGCCCCAAAGCCAGGAAAAGTTAGGTAATTATAGACACTTTAACATGTAGGGTTGCAGAGGCAGGTACAGGTAAGGGGTCTTGGGCTAGCTTGACGAGGCCTGAGGCAGGGGAGGTAGATGTCCACTCGGGTTGGGGGATGGGAGTGGTCTTCAGAGAAGGCCCCAGAAGGAAGAGACCAGAGAGAAAGAGCTTAACAAGGCACTGAGGCAGCTCCAGGGCAGGCAAGAGGCACGGAGACCCCACCCACGGGGGAAGGGCTGAGAAGTGGCATCACTGGCTTTTCACAGACTTAAGCTCTGAGCTGCCATTTCCCCTTTGGTGGAGGCTAAAGGGCAGCAAAGGCAGGCCCACAAAGACCTGAGCAGCCACCTCTGGAGGGGACCCCAGGGACTGCTGGACGGCCTGCAGCAGGACTCCAGCACTAACTCAGCACTAACTAATTCATTTCGCTTTCTCAGGGTCAGAGCATCACAGCGCCCACCCACTCTCAGGGACGACCACTCCCTTATTGCTCATGAGCCCTAAACTTCTCTACGGCTGATGTTCTCTTCTTTTCTTTTGTTTTTTGTTTCTCTGTGTAGCCCTGGCTGTCCTGGAACTCACTCTGTAGACCAGGCTGGCCTTGAACTTAGAGAGATCCACCTGCCTCTGCCTCCTGAGTGCTGGAATTAATGGCATGTGCCACCATACCCAGCCTCTTTTTTGTTTTTGTTTTATGTACGCTGGCATTTTGTTTGCATATATGTCTGTGTGAGGATGTCAGATCCCCTGGAACTGGAGTTAGACATTTGTGAGCTGCCATATTGGTGCAGGGAATTGAACCTGGAACCTCTGGAAGAGCAGCCAGTGCTCTTAGCGGCTGAGCCGTCTCTCCAGCCCTCCAGGTCTTAGCTCGTAAAACCCTCAGTGAAAGAAGATACCCCCCACCCCGCCATCTTAGGCTCACTTGCCAAGAGTCACGTGTAAAGCTGAGCACCACTTCCCTGCAGCTGAAGCAGCTACCTGAGCACCCCGGGCTCCAGATGGCGCCAGCACCTGCCCTCTACATTCCCACAGGCCTAGTCTATGAGGACTGCTGCTGGCCCAGGCTTCTCCTCAGTAAAACCGCGCGACCTCTCGACATGACCTCCAACATTCCTACTGCCCAAGGCTGCTCCCAGCACGGTGGGGAAGAAACCTCCAAAAGATGGCCTCACCTTAGTCCCCTGCTCATTCCCCTCAGCATGGATGGTGTAGGAGGCATCCTTGTGCAGGTTTTCTGAGACAATGCGTACTTCCACCCCCGGCAGTGGGGTCCCCACAGAACCTGTAGAAAGACAGGAAAGAAGGTGGGTCCGGAGAACTGCACTCTTGGGCTATGCTTCCCTGTGTATCCGACACACTGGGATCACTGTGAGGAGACCAATGTGCTCTGTGACCACAAGGACAGACATGATGTGGGGACAGTGGCCAGCCAACGGCCTGCCGAGCCTCACTGATGTGATGGTGGTAGCTGGTCGTGCGGCCTTGCCACTGCCATGGCAGGTTCTAAACTACTGCCTGGTCAAGGAGAGCTGGCCACCCAGCTGGCTGACCCAGGGGAAGTATTATCTGAGGAAACAGACGTGTGCAGGACTGACTGAAGCAGGCCACGGGCGGGTCCCAGGAAGGGCTGATGTGGAAGTGCATGTGGCTCACACGGGTTTGCTCTGTATACTGGGCTGCACCAAATCTCTGGACTTACACTTCCTCCTGCCTGCAAAGGTGAGACAGAACGCAGCTGATAGGGATGTGTCCATAAAGTCCCCACGCTTCTGGACAACGGCCTGTGTTGAAGTATCACTCTGCTTCTGACTTGGGGCCCAAGCCTTGGTGCCAACATAAGAACAGCAGAAGAGGGTGGAGAGCAGAAAGGCCCACACCCAGGCACGAGGCCAATGTCCACAACACACTTTCTCCTAAGAATTCACATTATAGCTTCAGGCCTTTATTTTAACCATTGCAGTTAAAGGGAGTCTGTGACAGGACATGCATCCCAATGGTGACTCAGTGGATCCTCCACACACACCCCGTGTCTTGGGCTCAGGCTCCTGGGGAGGCCTGTCTGTCGTGCCCCTGTTCTACATGACGCATGACAGCAGGGCAGCTGCCCTAGGGTGTTTTTGGCTCCAGGTGTGTGGATGCCATAGCCTCACCACTAGTCAGAGGTGAGTCACCCATCCCAGTCAGACAGTGAAGCAGCATCCTTCCTGCTTTGTCTTTTGGGTTCTACGACTAAAAATCAGGGTGACCGGGCTGGCATGGTGGTGCACGCCTTTAATCCCAGCACTTGGGAAGCAGAGGCAGGCAGATCTCAGTAAATTCAAGGCCAACCTGGTCGACAAAGTGAGACCAGAACAGCCAAGGCGACACACAGAGAAACCCTGTCTCAAAAAACACAATCAGGGTGCCCATGTGTGGCTTAATCAATCATGTGCAAGTGCACAGCTCAGTGCAGTGAGGACTCATGAAACTGCTGGCCCTGCCTCTCCAGGTTCAAAGCCTCCTCATCACCTGGGAGCTCGCCATCACAGTGGAAACTTCCCTCCTGCTGCCGCCCAGGGGTCTGCTTTGTTTCTGGCTTCCTGTTCTAGATGCTACATTATAGATGAGACCACTCAACTGCAGTCTTGAAGTCTCTTATAGGGCCATCTCCTGGTGGCCAGGGCTGCAGACCCAGGATGTGTACAATGCCAGGGTGGGCTCATTTGCTCTTTCTCTCATCATCTCACAGAGCCCCCTTTCAGCGGCTACGTGCTTACACCTTCACACAGCCTTCCAGATGCCCCGAGAGCCACCTCCTCCACCGTCTCATAAAGTCCCTTTTCAGTGCTGAGGGAGCTCCTGTCTCCTAGACCACCAACCAGCTGCCGTGGCTCCTCCCAGCCTTCATGTCTGCTGAGATCTAGCTGACAGGACAAGGGCTGGTTACCAGAAATCTTACTGTTAAGACAAACTTCCCCCAACAGTGCTAGCCTGGCCCGTCTCACAGTGAGAGGCCGTCTAGGGATCTAGCCCCATCATGACCACCGGTTCTGCTTCCAGCGCCCTCCTCCCCTCAACCTCCGTGTGTGTGTGTGTGTGTGTGTGTGTGTGTGTGTGTGTGTGTGTGTGTGTGTGTGCGTGCGTGTGCGTGCGTGCACGTGCGTGTGTAAAGGCATCAAAGGTGTAAGGAAGAACGGGAACAAAGTGCAGAGGCCGTGTGCGGAGGAGGAAGGCAAGGAGCAAGTGCCTCATCCCAGCCACAGGGCTGTAGCTGCTATCAGAAGGAGGCTGGTGCCTGACTGAAAGGTGGCTAGCCCACGGGTTAACATCAAGTGACCCTTCACCTTCTGAGACGGGTCAGACTCATAAAACTCCACAGGTATGCCCTCAGCAGAGCAGACATGCTAATTTTGCCAGCGACCTCCATCAACACCCTGCAGATATCTATAGGCCTGCCACTTTCCCTCAGTTCTCACATCTGCTGGATCCCTGGTCTAGAGGCCTTAGGAGCCCTGGGCTCCAAGCTGCTCAGGAGTGAGTGATAGTCTGGGAGCTGCCTTCAAGTTTCAGGATAAAAGCAGAACTCCTTGAGTGGGGCTGAGCCTGGCCTGGCCCAGAACCAGCACAGGTGAGCAGGTGTGCTGTGTCACTAATCGCCACACACCCACACAGGGCATCTGAGCACAGAGGCTCCAGGAAACATCTAAGGTCAACACCTTGGGGACAGGGCCCCTCCTAGGCCAGAGCAGATGGCAGCAGTCATGTTCCCAACAGCTGGCCGTTCTTGAGAATGGTGTCGGCTCTCCCTAGACAACGAATGGCCTTTGGCCTCCACCTCTGAGGGTGTGAGGACACACAGCATCTCTGCACACCTGGGTCCTAAAAGTGAAGCCAGTGACAAGGTCCCAGAGCCCTGTCATGCTGGAGCTGTGCCCTGGAGCTCTGAGTGGCTCTGATAGCAGCCCCAACTACAGTCTAATTAGACCCAGTGAGAGCACAGATTATTTGTAACCTCTTACAGCCACTGGAGAAGACCAGAGGAGTGACATGCTTGCACATGGCTGAGCTCTTCTTTGGGGATGACCACAGAAATAAGGCCCCAAGGCCACCACCATCAGAGATAGCTGCTGGGAGCCCTGATGTGGAGGAAGCAAGAGCTGGGACACACATTCAGATCCTTTTGCTTAGAAGCCAGGGCTGAGCCCAGGCAACAGTAAGGAGGCTGCTGCTTGCTTTTTCAAGCCAGAGAATCGACTGCACTGGGCTGCTGGGGCTGACCCAACAGCCCTGGGCCACAATCATTGTACCTGATCCCATTCTAGAGAAGACCAGCTGTCCCCAGCATCCCACACTCCATCTACTGGGCCCAAGTGGAAGATACAGGCAGCAATTCAGAACTCTAGTCAGTCAACAGGAGGCCAGCAAAGGCAGGGGCTGTCAGGACTTTCGGTGTTCCTGTCTCACATTTTAATACTTTTAGGGTGAGATAGTTCCTACATACTTCATATGGATGGTCCCCCATGGCCGTATGTAAATCATCCTTATAGCTTAATGAGAATGGTTCCAAATAGCTCACACAAATGGCCCATAATCTCATGAGAATGGACCCCATTGCCTCAAGCAAATAGTCCTCAAAACCCTGTAGGTACAGTCCTATGGCCTGGTGTGCATCATCTTCATGGCTGTGATGGTGTAAAGTGGTCTAGCACCAGGGGCCATGTGAGGTGATGCATGCAAATTCGTGTTGTATGATTTTTTTTCACACACATTCTACTCAGTCACAGAAGCTACACTCCATTGTGCTCCCATGGAAAGAGGTGCTGGCGCCTCCTGCTTCCAGCCCTTTCTACTCAGGGGGATCTGTCTTGCGGTTGCTCTAGTTTGTAGCTGGACTTGGCACTCTTGGACTGAAAAACCACTGTTCCCACCAGTTCCTCATTCTGGAGACTGTGGGAGCTCAGCAGAGGGCCAGCCTCCTACCGGGGCCATCACACAACAGGAAGGACACAGGAGGGAAGGGAGAAGGGCCAAGATGGTCCTCTAGTCTGGGATCTACCTTCCATTTGATTTCTGCCAGGCAGCTGTGGCCATGGTGAAAAGATCTGCTGTGGACATGTGACGGCCGCTGCAAGCGTAAGGCAGGCTGGCTGCAGATGTGGTGCTGTGGACACGTGATGGCCACTGCAGGTGTGAGGCAGGCTGGCTGCAGACATGGTGCTGTGGACACGTGATGGCTGCTGCAGGTGTGAGGTAGGCTGGCTGCAGACGTGTGTTGTGGACACGTGATGGCTGCTGCAGGTGTGAGGCAGGCTGGCTGCAGACGTGTGTTGTGGACACGTGATGGCTGCTGCAGGTGTGAGGCAGGCTGGCTGCAGACATGGTGCTGTGGACACGTGATGGCTGCTGCAGGTGTGAGGTAGGCTGGCTGCAGACATGGTGCTGTGGACACGTGATGGCCACTGCAGGTGTGAGGCAGGCTGGCTGCAGACATGGTGCTGTGGACACGTGATGGCTGCTGCAGGTGTGAGGTAGGCTGGCTGCAGATGTGGTGCTGTGGACACGTGATGGCCACTGCAGGTGTGAGGCAGGCTGGCTGCAGATGTGGTGCTGTGGACACATGATGGCCGCTGCAGACATGGTGCTGTGGACACGTGATGGCTGCTGCAGGTGTGAGGTAGGCTGGCTGCAGATGTGGTGCTGTGGACACGTGATGGCCACTGCAGGTGTGAGGCAGGCTGGCTGCAGATGTGGTGCTGTGGACACATGATGGCCGCTGCAGACATGGTGCTGTGGACACGTGATGGCTGCTGCAGGTGTGAGGCAGGCTGGCTGCAGACATGTGGTGTGGACGTGATGACTGCTGCAGGTGTGAGGCAGGCTGGCCAAATGGTCAGGGTGCTGACCGTGCTAGGCACGGTTTAACACTCACATAATTCCTACTGACGTGCTGCCTTTTCACAAGCCCAGTCCTGCACTGAGCCAGCTCCCATAGGCCATGTCTGGGTACCCTGCCACCTGTTCTCCCCACTTCTGCCTCTTGCTAGTACAGCCATGCCTGCTTCAGCCCTGGGCCTCTGCCATTTCCTGCCTAGCCAGAGTCCTTTGCCCAGTCCCCAACCTTCCCTCAAACACTGGGGCACAGCATCACCCTGATCCACACAGAAGGGAAAGGAGGGAGAGCCAGGATGCCTTTGAGAAGGGCGGTGCCAGAAGCACCTGGCTTCAGGACTCATGAGGGTAGAAACAGAACACGAAAAATGCCCTGACAGTACCAGTCACATGTAGCAGTTCAAACAAACAAACTCCTAAGCCCATACCAGTGTATACTGCGTGTACTGTGTGACAGGTTCACACTCACACAGAAGACCTGTATACCATCACAGCGCAGGAGGAGGGGAGCTGGATGTGGGGGATGACTGCCAGGACCCCAGTATGGGCAGATCTATGTTTTGTCACTGAGATGAGGGGCACGAACGGCACTGGTGAACACACACTGACACAAGAACACAGCACAGAAAAGCCAACACCCAGGATGAGAACTCAGGACTGCCGCTACTGCCTGCAGGTGGGGGAGGCATGGCAGCCGAGGGAACTGTGGCCTGAGAGTTGGGCTCTCCCTAGCGGCATATGCTACTCTTGAACTTGGGGTCCTGTTCTTTCCCAAATGGTCCAGCGAGGAGGGAATGAAGCACCCTACTGCCCTCTCTCCACCACCACTTGGGAGGAAAGGGACAGGGGAAAGGATGGCTGGCACCTTGAGAAGGTGCTCATGGCCCTGTAGTCTGCTGCAGAAGGCAGTGTCCTCCATGTCCCCCTTATCTAAGTACAAGTGGACAAGGAGTCACACGCAGGGCACTGGGAAATGGAAGGGAAAGAGCTGTGGGGCAGCTGGTACCTGGCAGGCGAGCCTCCTTCAGGGGGCTGGACAGGGCCATGCCAATCTCCGTCATGCCATAGCGCTCCAGTAGTGTGTGGCCCGTGGCGCTCTTCCACTTCTCCAGCAGTGGCACAGGCAGGGCAGCTGAGCCTGACACCATCAACCTAGGCAGCACAACCACAGGGCTTAGCTCTGATGGGGCAGTTCACATGCAGACTTCCCATGAGTGCACACAACATTTCTTCCATCTCTATCTTACACTTATAATTAAAAGCAAGTTGGAGATAAAACAGGCTTTTTTCTTTTCTTTTTTTTTTTTCTTTTTTTTGGGGGGGGGGGGGTCAGGGGATGTTCAAGTGTTCAAGACAGGGTTTCTCTGTGCAGCCCTGGCTGTCCTGGAATTCACTATATAGACCAGGCTGACCTTGAATTCATGAGATCTGTCTGCCTCTGCCTCCCCAGTGCTGGCATTAAAGGCGTGTACCACCATCACCTGGCTAAAACTGGTTTTTAAAGGATTTTTTTCCAGTGTGTTTCTGTAAACGTAAGCAGGACTTTCAAAGGGAAGTTAGCTAAGGCAGCATCATCGGTGGCACAGCAAACAATCATGATGCTCTCACTGACAGTGCTAAGGCACCACAGCGATCACGACACAACTGTGGAGATGCAGTTGCATGCTTCATGGAGGAAAGGCTGCACCACCCGCCGGAGGAGGCAGACGCTGTATAAGCGGAGCTGCTGAAGCCGGAAGACACCCCAAGGGACTGGCAACTTGAGGTGATGATGGCAATGACAGCGGGGCATCCAAGAGTCGCCACGTTGCTCTCTGCTACAACCCCATGGCATGCCACTTGCAGGAAGGATAGCCCTTTGTGTGTCACCTAACTTGAAGTGGGAACCAGCCCCACTCCCCTCCAGAAGTGAGGCCAACAAGAGCCCGGCACTCTCGCTGCCTCTGCTGAGGCTTCTGTGGGTTTGGTGGGATCTACTGGTCCTTCCCTGGCTCTGGCTCCTCAGCACTGGATGCCCCAGGATGCCTCAGGTGACAGGCCTGGGTCAAGGACCCAGGGAGGCGGCAGCAGCATCAGAAACAGGCTCCGATTTCCTCAGTGTTGTTATGGAAAGAGAGCATAGGACTGGCAGGCAGAGCAAAGGCGGTGCTCTCCTATTTATCTGGGCTCACCCAGAGGATTCCTGGGGACACAAGGCGCTGCTTCCTATGTTCTTCCTGACCCAGATGTGGAGCACACACAGAAGCTGCACCCACACAGATCATGCTTGGAGGGGTGTGTGTGCATGCATGAATGCGTGTAGCCTTGACTGTCCTGGACTTGCTTTGTAGACCAGGCTAGCCTTGAACTCACAGAGATCCGCCTGCCTTTCCCTCCCTGAGTGCTGGGATTTACAGGCATGTACTCATGCTTGGAGTTTTAAATCAAAAGTTGTCCCTGAAATTCTGTCAGCCAGCTTCAGTCCCCTTCCCATGTGCCAACATCCCTGTCCCTCTGGCAGCAGAAAAGTGTCCTAGCCATATCTGCTGCAAATGTGGATCTGCCCATGTGTGCTGATCCAGTAAGCCACACTGTGATTATTCCTAGCTAGCAAATCACATTTCAAGAGAAAGTTGGGAAGAAACAATGCCCATGAGCTCACAGGAGAGAGATGGGCAAACTTCTGCCACTGAATGGCCCGTAGGCCTCAGCCCATGGCTGTGTGGATAGGTGCCTGTCCAGAGTTGGGGGAGGAGGCAGGAGGGCAGTCAGCAGTGGGTACAGAGTGAGGGGAGGCCTCAGAGAGCCAAGTCAGAGCGGAGCAGTAAGAGGCTGGCTCAGTCCTCAGCCTTCCATAGGCAGAGAAGCAGACAGAGATGTGGAAGACAGAGGTACTGGGGGGTAGACAGCCATGTGGGTGTGGGCAACAGAGAGAGAGAATCCCGGCAGAGACAGAACACAGATGTACGCAGAGTCTACTAGATGCCCAGAGCCATCTTTTAAAGTGGCGAGCTGATCAGACACTAAGGATGAGTTATGCTGCTGACCACCAAGCCTCATGGGAGGGACTATCGGCTCTTTCCACTCACCTAATTTTTTCTTTACAAACTGCACGTACGAAATCCTGCACGTGAGGCTGTGTGAAATGCTTGTCATGGTAATCCAGCAGTTTGCTGTAGATAGTGGGCACTGCCATAAATACGTTAATCCGCGGAGCTTCAGAACTCAGGAACTTTTCCCAAACCTACAGGAGACAGGAGGCAGCAGCCAGCAGTTAGAAGACAGCACAGCTGCCAGCCACATGCTGCCTCCTGCCTCCATTCCAGCCTCTCCTCCTGACAGACACCTTTTTCTGAGTCAGATGAATGTGGCCATTAGGGGCTCCAGCTCCGAGGGCTCCTGTGCCTCTGCCTCTAAGACAGTCCTATGAGACATTTGTGTCTGGCCTGAGAGGAGGAACAAGCCAGAAGCAACCTCAGCCTCAACTGCAACCACACAGGGACCATAGGGCAGCCTCAGGAATCTGGATGGTGCTTAGTGCAGGAACGAGATAGGTCTGTTAGCTTACCTGAAAGCTTCATGTGAGCACTGCAACTTACCATAATAAGCTTCTAATAAGCTACAGTATAAAACATTTAAATTTCTCCCCAGTTAGGTTTTTGTTTCAATATATCACCTTTAAGAAAAGCTGATGTCCATTTAGTGACTCTGAGACTCCCAGATGCCAAGTAAGCAAGCTCCACATTGATGTGGTCCTGACCCCTGACTCCTGGTGCCACAGCTTACACACACACACACACACACACACACACACACACACACACACACACACACACACTGCATGGCAGATTTCACTGGCCAGGCACTGGAAAAAAGTAAACCGAGATGACATATAGCCTGTGCAGGGCCACCTGCCACTTAGCTGTAATTGTGAGCCTTCACCTCAGCTGCCAACCGAGGTAACACACACCTCTGGGAGAACAGGGCCACACAACCTCCTAACTACAGAGTGCAGAAGGCCACGAGAGAAGCCATAGAGGCAGAGCTTGGAGGGCCAGGGCAGGAGGGCCTTCAGCAGTGCGGGGGGGGGGGGGGGGGGGGGCAGGGGTTCAGATGCAAATGATGGGAATGTGGAGCAAGGGCTGCCAAAGCCCAGGAAGAGCCAGGGAAAACCAGCACCACAACAGGGACAAATCGGGTGGACTTGGCAATAGGCTACACACAGTGCAGACGAAAGGACCAAAGAAGCCAGGGTGGGGTGGGGTGGGCAGATGATGTAAACTCACATGCAGATGAGGAGGAAAAGAAAACCATGAACAGTGTAAGGCATGCAGGACAGGACTGAAGTGTGCCAAGTTGTCAACGCAGGCAAGGCAGTGGCACAGGCTGGCTCACGGATTCAAAGTTCCAGACTGTCAAAGAGGCAGTTCCTCATGCAAGCCTCGGACGCTCAACAAGCGTCACCTACAGAGACTGGCAAAGGTCCCAAGACACAGAACGAAGCTGGAAAGAACAAAGTGCAGGACCTGCTTCTTCCGGTTCCCAGGGTGGAAGTGACCAAGTGTCAGCATGCTCTCCTTCAGCGTCCTTGACCTACAGCTCTGGTCACTGCCTACACAGGAGATGCCACACAGCTCAATGGTGCCGGCCCCACTGCCAGCTCCCCTTCCCAAGGCCAAAAGTGCATCCCTACTCCCTGTCTTCTGGGACCTCCAGAGGACCCAGAGAAGCTGTGGCAGAGGACAAGCTGCTGCCCACGTGCTGCTCCAAGGCTTTGGCTGTCCTGGAACTTGCTCTGTAGACCAGGATGGCCTCAAATTCAGAGATCCGCCTGCCTCTGCCTCCCAAGTGCTGGGATTAAAGGCGTGCGCCACCACTGCCTGGCAGATGTGTGCTGTTTCGACCCTCCAACCTATGGTCACAGTCACAAGTCACACAGAAACTCACTGGCCTGCCAGGAACCCTCGATCCTAGCTTACCTGCTGAGCACTGAACTCAGGCAGCATCACACAGGTGGCTCCTACCCAGAGTGGACAGAGCAGCTTGTTGACCACGCCGTGGACATGGTGCAGAGGGAGCACATGAAGGACCACATCGTTCTTCGTCCACGCCCATGCGTGAACCAGCCCCGTCACCTGTGGGGGACAGCACTGCCTAAGAGCAGGGATGGGAGGTGCCGGCACAGCACTGGTACCTGAGTGCTCTCGGCATCCTGAGAAAGAGAAGGAAGGATAAAGATGGCTCTTGGCTCTTTCCTTTCAGTAGCTCCTGAAGTGGGAGCACCTGAGCTCTCCTGTGGCCAGGTGAAGGGGACAGACATGTACCTGGGGCTGCAGAGACCTTAGGAAGCCCGAGGAACAGGCTCCACAAACGCTGTGGATGGCAGAGATGGGATTTTGCCCCTGATTCCCTGCAAAGGACAGACTGCAGCAGAGTTCAAGTTTGAATGTGGACCAGCCTAGGGTAGCTGTCTACCTGTGCTGAGCTGGTCCTGGCACCACAGTCGCCCTCTCAGCTGTAACAGGAGTCAGAAAGCAGGTTTCCAGTCATGTCCTCAGCTCTCACTGAGAAGCCATGTGCACAGGCTCCTTCGTGTTCCCTGGACCATGGAGATGAGAATACTGGCTCTAGCAAGCCACCGTAGCTCAGTGTCTCCTCCAGGAGTAATGCGGCACATAGCCTAATCACACCTGTGTGCCTGCCTCACCTGCCACGCGCCAAGGAACCTAGGGGACTCACGCCTACCTTCCTCTGTGTGTTGGTTTTCATTCCACCGTACAGGAGACTTCACTGTATGTGCACATATTTCTGAGAGAGTGAGCAGAGTGAGTCACACACAGAGGGAGGGACTGATGGGTTTCCAAGGTGGTTCTGGGGTGACACAGTACTAAGGTAGTGCACAAAGCAGTGGTCCACATAGAGGTTGCCCCTGATTCTAGGGTGCCCTTATAAACCCCACCCTTAGATCCTAACCACATGACCTGCCTATGCGACGATACAGTCTTAGAGGTCATTCAGGGATCCCCTGGGACCCCTCTTCTGCGTGCCTCACCATCATGTACTGCTACCCTTTGTCAGCAAGCACTTCAGAATTTGCAGGGTAGTGACAGCTGTCAATGGCCCTGTAGAAAAGCAGGCCGCTCCTGGTAAACATCTCGGCCCCACTCAATGATGACCGTAATGAGAGAGAGGAGAAAACAGAGGCCTCCAGAGCACTCCCAGCACTCACCACAGCTGCTAGGTTACGGTGGGTGCTCAGTGCACCCTTGGGCCTCCCTGTGGTCCCGCTGGTGTAGAAGATCATAGCACCCCGGTCACGCCACTCCCGCTCTTGAACCGGGTGCTCTATGGGCTGCTCTGCTGCTCCATGGTAGATGGCAGGCGTGAGAGGCAGAAGAGGGACTCCCAGCCTCTGGGCCAGGGGACTTAGCCGCTCCAAGTGCTCCTGGCCAACCACGACCACGGAGCTCTGGGAATCCTGGATGAAATACTCTAGCTGGGCCTCAGGGTGCTTCCAGTAGAGTGGGACGGCGACACCACCGCTCATCCAGGAGGCCCACTGTGCTACAACATAGGAGACGTCATTGGAACACAGGAAGGAGACCCTCTCTTCCTGGAGGTCTCCAACCTTACAACCACGAAGCCTGCAGATCTCCTGGGCCAGACAAAGGCTGCGGTCATAAAGCTCCCTGTAGGTGTGACGGCCATGTTTGTCAATAAGGGCAAGCCTGTCCCCAAAGGCCAAGGCACGGATGAACACTGGGGCGATCCCATCTGTGCGAGCCTCTGGGGCCGTATGCAGGAGGCTATGTCCTCTGAGTCTTCTGGGAAACAGCTGACTGGAGGCCAAGGACCAGGTGAGACGCCTGAAGGGTAGTGTCAAGTGGGGTGGCATCACACCAACAAATCACTGGCTGGGCTGGGGAGGACAAGAGTGCAGTGTGTGAGTGTTTGCCTGGCCCACCCAAGCCTTGTCCACAACACGTTTTAAAATACACTCCCCAAACACCCCAAAAAGCTATGCAAACTCCTAACATAGCATCCCCTAAACAGAAAGGCTAACACTCTCAATAGCACATCTTTAGCAAGTGTCTAGTATCAAAGCTTTCTATTTTTTGTTTGTTTTATTTTTATTTTGTTTATTTTTGTTTGGTTTTTTGAGAAAGGGTTTCGCTTGTAGTCCTGGCTGTCCTGGACTCACTTTGTAGACCAGGCTGGCTTTGAACTCACACACAGCCCCTGACTCTGCCTCCCAACTGCTGGGATTAAAGGCGTGCGCCACCATGCCCAGCTTATTTAGATTCTTTAAAGATTTCAAAAACACGCAAAAAAATCCCAAATAATTTTAAGTTAGGAAAATCAAATAAAGTATACTTAAGGTAAATCTTGAATAACAGATTTTGGACTTCTGAGCCTTGTCACTAGTCAGTAGAATCAGGCATTGCAGGAACTCTAAAGTCACCCTTGCTGCTCTCGGGACCCACGTGAGACACAGCCAGCTCAGGGAGGACACAGAGCTGCTTCCATCCAGTGTATCCCAAAGGGTAGGTATTCAAGAACTGCAGCCCAGCAGGCCTTAAGGAAGGGAAGGCCACAGGGCTGGCAGCATCAGGCTGTTCCCTTCCCCCTATAGGTTGAACGAGAACTCTTTAAGGGAGGGAGGGCACTGCTCAGCTGCATGGGGATGCTCCACCATGCATCACCTCTGGGGACTCTGCAGTCCATTCCAGAGCTACACAGAGGGGACATCACACTTGCGCAGTGACTCTGCATAGGCACCTAGCAGGTCCAGAGCCCACTCGATGTTCTGGATCTGTTTCCCAAAGCTTGCTAGCAACATCCCTTCCTCTGATTTTTGTTTGTTTGTTTTTGTTTTTTTTACCTCAAACTCAGAGATCCACCTGCCTCTGCCTTCCCGAGCACTGGGATTACAGTTGTGAGCCACCGCACCAGCTTTTCCCCTGGTTTTATACCCTCATGTCACAGCGGCGTGCCTGGCCAGGAGAAGACAGTCATCTGGCCTCTGCCACACTTATCCTGCAATCATTTGTGGCTTTCATTAAAGCAGCCTCCCCAACCACAGGTGTGAGCCAAGAGGCCACACTTGCTTTGGCAGCACCGCTGAGCTGGGGGGAGTGGCCAGTGCAGAGGTTATGGTAGGCTGAAGGTATTGCACCCTGCTCTTACAGAGACACTAATAGCGAGATGTGAGACATCACAATAGAAGCCAATAAAGATGCCTGTTGATGGGAGCCTTGCCACCATCCCAGGCCATGAGTCTAAAATTCCTGGACAGACACAACAGCTGGCATCCTCTGGGGTGAAAGCGGGGAGCCTTGCTCTATCTTAGAAGGCCCAAGAGGACAAAGACAAGAACGGCCATACCCTGCCTCATCTCCCTTGAGTTCCCTCTACATCTCTGAGCATTACCACATGTAATATTCCCTCTGTGAGGCCTGTTTCCATTAGCATGTTCTCTCTGACACATACCAGCTTTTCTCTTTCATAAGCTTGCCAGGGCCAAGCTAACACACCATTATCTGCTATAGGTACTAAAAGCAGCTTTAAGACAGAGTCTCAGTGCGTACCCTTGGCTGTCCTGGAACTCTCTCTGTAGACCAGGCTGGCCTTGAATTCAGAGCTCTGCCTGCCTCCGATCTGATCCATTTGCCTCCACTTCCCAAGTGCTGGAATTACAAGCATGCGTCACCACCACACCAGGACTGCTTTGTTCTCTTAGATACAAACTATTTGCAATACTTAATTATCTAACAAAACAAATACTGTATGAAGCTGAGTGTGGTGGCACATGCCTTTAATCTCAGCACTCAGGGAGGCAGAGGCAGGTGGATTGCTGTAAATTCAAGGCCAGGCTGGTTTACAAAGCATCCAGGATAGCCAAGGCTGCACAGAGAAACCCTGTCTTGAAAACCCAAAAAGATAACAACAACAACAACAGCAAACAAACAAACAAACAAAAACCAAGAACAAAGAAACAAATACTACATCAGTAAATGCTCCTAGAACTAAATTTTGTTCTGTGCTGAAGATCTGTGGGCATGGCTTTGTTTGCCTGCCTCCTTGTTGGGGCTGGTTTATTTCTCCTCTACCTAGGTGCTCCGGCCAAGACAGCAGGAAAATTCCACCTCGCTTCGCTGTGCAGAAGTTTAGCTCATGGCTGCTTGCAGACTCTATGCACACTGGCTCTTCACATGTCAGCTGTCAAACACTCTGGCTCCTGGAGACCACATAGGGTCTAGATGAGGCAGTGAGGGTCCCACAACTGCTCTCAGCTCTGCTCCACAGGGCTCAGGGCTCCTGGTCTGCCCACACCCTGAATTTCTATTTCTATAAAGAAACTGACACATGCAAAGAAAGAGCAGTGCTAGGCAAGAGAAGCCAGGAGCCTGAGAGGCACGTGGGCTTCCAGAAGTCGGGAGGCATAAAGTAAGTCAGGTGCTTTCATCTCATTCCACTAAATTCCTCTCTATTTTAAGTCCGAGGTGCCAAAAGCAAGAGAAACTCAAAGACATGCTGTGTGGTATTCCTGAGTTATAGACATGTGACCAGATAGATTCCCGTGGGTTAGAGCGTAAGATGTCTCAAGACTGTTCCAGAGAAGAGTGGATGAATAGGCAGACAAGACGTCTGACATCCACAAGGGAACAGCAAACTCACAACAGAAGGCCTGCTGTGAGAGACCCCAGGGAGGTAAGGGCAAACTGAATCCTGTATGGACAGCTGTACTCGCGCTGGCGTGGCACTGTTGGGCCACCTTCAATTCTTGTAAGTTCTACCATCTCCCCTCTGAGACACTGCCTTGCTCTCCCATATATGGAAATGGGACCAGTCTAGGCCTCCAAAGCCTCTTTGGTCTCCCGCCTGCCCCAAGCACTTAAACCTATGTTAGTGCTGAGCTAACTTCCAGCTCATCCAACCAGAGCCAAAACTACATGTTAAAATAGCATTCACAAATTAAAAAAAAAAAAAAAAGATACTGAAACCTATATCCACTCTAGATAATCAGCTACCATTTAAAGAAGACATCCGGGAGCTGGGGGTGTACTGGTAAGCATCTGCCTAGTATGCAGAAAGCCCTTGTTTGCCATCACCACCTAAAATGAGCATAGTGGAGGCAGGGGGACCAGAAGTGCAAGGTGACTCTTGGCTAAACAGTAAGTTTAAGGCCAGCTTGGATATATGAGACCCTGCCCCTAAGTTTAAAAGATAAAGCCATCTAGAAAGGTATGTTTACACCCATCTCAAGTCCAAGGTCGGCAGGGACACCTGTGTCACAGTAATCACGTAGGCTCTGAGAACACTTAAGAGCGTTCACGTTTTCAAAGTGACACTCTCGCGGGACAGCCCTCAGCTTACCTGGGCTGCTACAGAAGCACCTGGAGCCTCCCACAGGTCTTAGCGGTTGGCCACAAACAAATCCCCTCCCAGGGTGAGAATCAACATACTTTTAGAGAAATTCCAGGACCCGCTACCTGGTCCAGCAGCCCTTCCTTGCAAGCACACTAGGTCCTCCCGCACCGCTATAGTCGGCTTTCAGCACCTATCTGCCCTTCGGAAGCAGGCCAGTGGCAACCTGCATCCCACACGGTGTTCGGCGCAAACAAATCGAAGGGAGGGGCTTCATGGGACTTCAGCGCCAGGAGAAATGCATGAGTTTAGCTTAGAGCAAAAGTTTCTCGCGCCCGATGACAGACGCCCAACGGTTCCCACACCCCGCTGACAAGCTCCAGCTCACCTCGACACCCCCCTTTCTTGCTCTCCGCTACGCGCTCGCCTGGGGTCAGACGGGGGTCACCGGGGGCGGGGCACGGGAGTGAGAGGTCCGCCAGGTGTGCGAATTGGGCCCGGAATGAGTCCTACATCTAAAAATGTCCGCAGGTGAAAAGTGTCCGTCGATCTAATCTGTCCCCGGAGTGCACAGCCTGGATAATGGGTTCCGGAGTAGAGAGTTCCTGCTTAGTCACATACCATGCCTGGTCTCCTATGTCCTGAGCAGGACTGCCAGAGAGTAGCCTTTAGGTACTTGACAGCTGTTGCCAGACCTCTGGATCCATTATCCTGATAGAACAAGTACTGTGGGTTGCTTGTATTGGGTCTGCTTTAATAACTTTTGTTGTTGTTGTTGAGACGGTCTCCTGTAGCCCAAGCTGGCTTTGAACTCACACTGTAGCCAAGGGCTCTATCTATTGAGGGATAACTATGACAAGCTTGCCTCAGTACTCTGGGGCTCCCAGGCCTGCAGCGTGGGAGTCTCTGTGTCAAACACACCAGGCCATTGTGTGAGAATCCCTTTTCACAGGAACTGTGACAGGATCTTTTCTTGTTTTGTTTTTGTTTGTTTGTTTGTTTTGCTGTTGTGTTTTGAGGAAAGGTCTCACTCTGTAGCATAGACAGGCATTAAACTCCTGGTGATCCTGTTGCTCAGCCTCTCGGGTATAGGGATTACAGGTCTGTGTCACCATAGCCAGCTTCTAAACACTTTCTGTACAGTAAAGAGAAACCTTGACAGCTAGGCATTGAGGTTTATTTGTGTCTAGCAGCAAAGCTAGAGACGCCTCCACTACCTGCAGCAGTCGGAGAAGCATCACAGACCTCCATGTCAGTAACACAGGAATTCTTGACTTTGGGTTCAACATGAGTCAGTATAAAGCAACGGTGGAGTTATTAAGACATAATTTTATAGTTTTAAGCATAGACACTAAGAAGGACTGACTGGTGGGAGAACTGAGATTGGCAAAGGCTGGTGTACACCCTACTATAGGTGTGGATTTCTGAGGAGAGCACCCCAGTGTCTTTACAATAGCCATATACACAAGTCAGGGGGTGGGGCTTCTGAAATTATACTGTTTCTAACAAACTTTTTGTTTCCTTTTCTTTTCCCTCTTTGGTGAGATCACAGAGAGGAAGAGACAGAGCCTCAGCCTCAATCATAATGTCTAACAGTGGGATTTGCCCCGCAGGCCCCAGGACTTCCAAAGTGTAGGCTTAGACATGACCCCTGGGCCTGGGAATCACCAAGGATCTGCATTGGGTTGGGAGCTGTTGTTAGCATAAGACCCTGGGTTTGGTACCCAGCCTAAGGCAGCCGTGGTGTGGTGAGAGCCTGTCATCACAGCATTGCCCGTGTGGAAGCAGAAGGATTAGCAGCTCAAGGTTGTCTGGCTACATAGAGAGTTTGAAGCCATCTTGGGCTACACTCTAGATTGTCTCAAAAAACAAAACAAGCTGGGTGTCGTGGCACTCTCCTTTAATCCCAGCACTCGGGAGGCAGAGGCAGGTGGATCTTTGTGAGTTCGAGGCCAGCCTGGTCTACAAAGCAAGTCCTGGACAGCCAAGGCTACACAGAGAAACCCTGCCTCAAAAAAAAAAAAAACCACCAAACCCACAAAAGAGACAGAAGGGCTGGAGGGATGGCTCCACAGTTAAGAACATGTATTCCTCTTCCTCTCCCAGAGGATCTGGGTTTGAGTCCAAGCACTCCTATGAAGCAGTTCACAACTGCCTGTAACTCTAGTTCTATGGGGGAAATCCTGTTTCTGTGGACACACACACACACACACACACACACACACACACACATACATACACACTTAAATAAAAGCAACAGGGGGCCCCACTGTTTGTATGAATAGGATTGTGGCATTGGCAAGGATGGTGGTGGTAGGGTGTCTCCGTGGTCACTCTGCAGGGGAAGCCCGATGGGGTCCAGTCTCACCCATCCCCTGAGCTTCTGCCTGGCATTTCAGTGACCATAGCACAAGTTGTCAGCAATGACCAGACATTTGAGGTTGGCCAATAGCCACTAACACAAGAGATGTGGGCTAACACAGGCAGCAAAAAGCAAAACAAAATAAACAAAAAACAAAACTACAACAACAACAAAAAAGAATGCAGAGAGTAGGGATGGCCACATGAGGACAAGGCCAAAGCAACTCCTGTTGCTGACCCCAGCTGAGAAAGCCCCCAAGACCAAGATGCTCCAACAGAGAGTTTCCTGAAGACCTGAGGGCTAGGAAGAGCAGTGGCCAGGCAGAATCCTCCATGGGAGAGCTGGAAACAAGTGGGTATCAGGACAAAAGGCTGAGACAGAAAGAAGAGGGAAAAGATTGAGTGGGTCTTCCGGGAAGTCCAGCAGGCAGGATTTGAGGTTTCAGGAAGGGAAAGTGGAAGAGACAGAACAAAGGAACTTACTGGAGAAATTCGAGAGTCCCAGCAGAGACAAGGCCTGGCATAGCGGATTAAGTGGCTCCATCAACTTAGCAAGCAGAGGTGGGAAATGTTGCCCCCCTCAAAGGGAGGCTGAGAGCGTGGGGGGCCAGAACACTTACCAGTGCTGAGGAGTGTGAACTACCATCACTTGTCATCTTCATCTCTGCCTCCCCACAGTGGTCCATGGCAGGTGCCTCTCAACAGATGTGGGATAAATGAAAGTAGGCAGACAGCAGCACCTGCAGCCATGGGCAGGAAGCCAGTTCCCATCTGCCCTCTGAGGGGCAGGTGGCTGAGGCGCCCCACGTGACAGGTTCAGCTCGACTCAAGATGCAGCCTCTATTTCCACCTTGGGTTCAGGTGGTCGAGACGACCCAGTACAGTCTACATCTCGCCTCTCATACCAGACCCAAGGCATCAGACCTTTCCCTGCCCCACCACGTGCCTCTGTAGTCCAGACATACACCTGCCCTTCCCAGAAAAAAAACCAAAAACCCTCCTAGCTGAGGCGTCCTGGAAAGAGACTCAGCCCCTCCCCACTAGTTCTTTGCACCTTTATCTTAATGAACATAAGCTGCTGGGGGCGCCTGGGTCACACCTTCTCACTTGATTGAAGCATAACACAGATCTGGCTGGCAGGAGTTTGTGCACGAGGGGAACTTCCGCAAGCTGTGAACACATTGCCTTCTGCAGGCAGCTCTGTGAGCCCCTGCTGCCTTTTCTGGGGGGAGACCACACCGGTGTCCTGGTGAAGCCCAGCCCTGGGGGCGCTGAGGACACCTTGCACCTGGTGACTACGAGATCGCGACAGTTTCTGACCTGCCACTGGCTTTCTGTGCCCAGGCTGGTCCAGCCTACATGGAGCAGGGCTATTCTGAATCTATAGCTAGAGATCTGTAACACTGACAGAGTGGTTATGTGCACTTCCAGGGGGGTTAACGGAAGGCACCCCAGACTTCTTGTTCCCTCGATTGATCCTGCGCCTCGGGAAACAAGCATCCAGGGAGTGAAGACTCAGGAAGAGACTATGGAGGGTCTGCCTGGAGAAAAGAGAGACTTCTGCACACAGTCTCATGAAGAGCCACTGGCCAGCAAATCCCAGAGTACCTGTGGGACCTGAAGGACGCCTACAACCTTGAGGGAGGCCTGACCAGCACCTTTCAGTGTTATTTTGGATTCCTGATGCTCATAATTGTGTAGGATAACCTCTGATATTTTCACCCATGAAATTTTTATGAGACACCTGGTCTCGTATATTCCAGGCTGGCCTCAAACTCATTATGTAGCTGAAGATAAGGATGACCCGCCAACCCCTGCTCCTTCTGCCTCTGCTGTTCAACATCTGAGATTTCTTTCATGTGCCACCACACCCAGTTTATGGGGGTGCTGGGGATTGAACCCAGGCCTTCATGCATGCTGGGTAAGAACTTTACCAGCTGAGCCATATCCCTAATCCTGTAAGCCATGAGGTTCTGAGGTGATGTGAACACAGCACCAGAGGGGTAATGCGTGACCATCGGTGAAGAGCTGTGTGTGCTGGCAGGTGAACCTCTCAGCTCCTCAGCTATAGGAGAGAAAGCCATGCTCTAAAAGTCAAATAAGGAATCCCGTGCTGGACACAGTACCAGTAGAACTGGAGACACTGAACACGGTGTCACAAATCATCTGTATGACTTTCTGTCACAGAGCAGTAAGGGCTCAGATGATCTGGGTCAGGAAAGGTTGTATGTGAAAAGTGATGGTTGCATTGATTCCCCAGAGGCCAGCAGTGCAGGGACATGGCAAGGACAAGGTCAGAGGCCAAATGGCATGGAAACCAAGGTGCTCAGCTGAGGCTGCCTGGAGGGTGCTCAGGAAGGGAGGCTGTGAGTTTGTGGAGGTCAGAGGAGAGTTCTAGAATTTAAAGAGACTAGTAATTAACTGGGGGTGGGGTGGGGATCAGGTCTGCCTGAGAGCTCAGAGTCACTGTGAGGCTTTAGCTGGTGGCTTAGCCACAAGGCAGTACTGTATCACTCATTCTCCTTGTGGTCAGATGGCTATGGTCTACTGCTACTTTTCAGCATCATCAGGACATCCTGCTATGAGTGGCTGGTCTAGGACGAGATCAGTATCTAAAACCTACAGTTTCTACCAAAGCACGAGGCTGAGGATTTTAGTGTAGGGCTCCTAAAACTCTGTCAGTGCACTATGGAATAGAAATGTCTATTGGGCTTGTCTGTGGCTCCTGGCCCATAGCCACCTCTTCAATAGGTCATAGAAAAGATTAGAATTAAAGGGTAGATATCTCTTCCCCAAGCATTCACTGGCACTCAGATCTCCAAGGAGCATCTGGTTAGATAAGCCTGGCTGAGCATCCCCACCTGGCCACAGGTATTAGGTCACCCCCTCTGCCCTGTCACACCTCCACACATGGCCCTGCTTCCGCCATGCTCAGACTGTGAGGTCTGCACAAAAGCAGACATCGTGGAGGTTGGCCTACCCAAACTGCAGGGACAGACGCTCCCGCACTGGGGACACTGCCAGCCCTTTCCCCATTTCCCTTGTCTGGCTGGCCTCTTATCCTGATTACTCCATTTTAAATAAACCAGCAGGCGTTTCCTTGAGTTCTGTGCCCTGCGTAGCAAACTGACTGAACCACTCAGAACCTGGATTTAAAGCCTCTCAGAAGTACACACCATGCCCAGTGCTCACTCCGACCATGTCCACTCTTGGTCCACAGTTCTCCCACACAGCTGCTCTGTCTAGACCCACGCCTAACCCACAGAGGCCCTCTGTCTGTGTCCACAACTCCTCTTCACAGACCGTATGCCCAAGTCCGTAGCTTCTCGACGTGGCCTCTCTGCCCATGTAGGTGAGACTCGCGTACAGCCTCCCTGTCCATGCCTACATTTCATCTACACGTCTCCTCTGTCCACATTGTTTCTGCTTCCTCTACACAGCCCTGTTGTCAGGGCTTGGAGAAAGTTCTGGCCATGTCCTCGGTGTCCCAGGATCCCAGAGAGGGCCTGACTCTACATACAGAACACACAGCACGTGGCGTTTGGTGAGAGCACATGGCAGGCCTCTTCTGAGGTGTGAGCAAACAAAGCTGGCCCACAGGGCCCACAGGGTGCTGTGTGGGACTGACTTGGGACTGGAGACCCTGGCATGGACGTCTTGAGACCCCAATCCTGCCAGAACTCCTTCTCCCATGGAGTCACGGATGCCAAACCTCACAGGGCAAAAAATGTCCAAGTGCCACACATGTGGTTTCCCACAGCTGACACCAGCTTGGCGTGGGCACTCCTGGGGACTAGCTCCTTACACATGGCTCAGCAGCACAGCTGCCAGCTTCACAAAGCAGCTGCGAGAGGCGCCCCAGCCTGCCCCTCGAGGTGCCAGTTGGGAGACAGCCGACTCTCTTCCGCAGACTACCTGTGGCTGGGGATATATTTCCTGGCGACTGAAAATTTGATTTGTCTCCAGATCCTCCACCCGCTTCCCACCTGTCATTTCTCCTGCCTCGCTCCTCCTCTCCCTCCTCTGCCTTCAATCAGCAGCCACGGGCCCTCCAATCTCATCACAGCCCATGTGCCTCTCAGCACTGGTGCCAGGCGGCAGGCACCACCTACGCTGTCTGAGCAGTCTTCCTGTCACTTGTGCCAAATTGGGGCAGATGTAGAACTGTCAGTGCCATGGGCTGAGGTCCAGGGGTCCTTCAGCTCCAGCATTGACCTCCAGAGAGAGAGGAGCACCTATCTGAGGGCCCCCCAAACTGAGAGAACCCCGAAGTGAAGGCCAGGCTTTGTGCTGCCACTGGGGCACAAAAGGGAGCTTTAGAATATAGTACAGCTCAGCACGAACTGAGGGAAATGGATGTGAATGGGGGGAGGTGTTTGGGGGGGAATCCACTGAGGCTAAGGCCTGAGTAGGAGCTCCAAGCAGATCGTATGTGTGAATTCAATCAACCCCTGGGCCTGAGAAAGAAGCTGAAAAGTTTGCAGTTATCAAATCTCCCAGGTGTATTTCTATGTGAACCTACTCTTTCTAGCATCTAGAGCACCCCGGACTCTGCAGAGGTAGGGGTGTGGCCTAACTTTGGAGAGCATCTGGCCTGACCTGGGTTGCACGTGATGGCATAAGGTGATGGTGTCCCTTCGCTTTCCTCTCCACGGCTGTGTGGGAAGGAGGGACGGATGAGATTTAGATGGAGTGAAAAGGGATTGAGGAGGGAGACAGGACCCTGTCAAGGGGGTTAGGTCCTTGCAGCCTTCTCTTCCGGGAAGACTCTCAGGGTATTCATCCAGTCAGCAGGGTCTGGCACTCACTCCTGGAGGAGACCAGCTCTTGACAGTGGCCTGATAGATTCAGGTCCCCAAGGCTGACACCCACGTAAGGCCACTGGGTTGCTTCAGTAGGAAGAAGCCCAGGACTGCAGGAGTGGGGCAAAGCAAAGCCTTGAAAAGAAGAAATAACAAGTGTTAAAAAATAAAATAAAATGCTAAAGCCGGGCGTGGTGGCGCACGCCTTTAATCCCAGCACTCGGGAGGCAGAGGCAGGCAGATTGCTGTGAGTTCGAGGCCAGCCTGGTCTACAATGTGAGTCCAGGACAGCCAAGGCTATACAGAGAAACCCTGTCTCAAAAACTCAAAAACTCAAAAAATAAAATAAAATAAAATGCTGCTAGGAGAAGGAGCATTTGGGTTCTTTCAGACCTGCAGCTCACACACGTGTGCAACTTGGGCCACTATTACTGTGGGTGACCAGGAGGTCCCAGGAGGTTAGGTTAGTTCAGGGACCTTCAGGAGGGACCAAGCCTTTGATCTGCTAAGGCCTAAGGGCCTGATGATGGTCCCTTAGTGCTGGGCCCAAGGCGTCTCTGGAAATGCTGGGGTTGGTCTTGATTGTCAGTGTGGTGAGATTTAATCACTGTGAAAATATGTCTCTGGGAACATCTGTGAGGAACTGTCAATTAGGGGAGATATACCTTAAATATGGGCAGAGTTGCTCAAAAGCTGGAGTCCTGGAGTACAAGGGGGTAAGTAAGCTGAGCACCAGCACTCCCCTCCCTCTGTGTTCTGACTAGGGACACCACATCCTGCCGCTACCACTTCCTTCCCCACCACGAGGGGCTGTGCCCTGGGACTGTGCGCCAAAAATAAGCTCTTCCTAGGTTGCCTTTTGTCAAGGTCTTTTGTCATATCAACAAGACGAGTAAGTAATTCACAGTCCAAGGACACAGCCTCAGGCATGGTGGGTGCTGTCCGCAGGGGCTCTAGCTGGGCTTGCAAAGGCTACAGTCTCCTAGGAGTCCTCGTCCCAATCTCCAGATGACCCCCGAAATGTAAGGTGACACAGCGATGAGGAGTTACCAGGCCTTCACCTTTAACCTGCCAACCCTGCCCAGTCACTTTCAGGGCCGCCTGTGAGCATCTTGCCTGAGGTCTGGGGTTGATGCAGGTTCTACTATCCAGCAGGACAAGCATAGGCCAGCTGCTGTCACCATCAAGGCCATCATGGTAGGGTGGCATCATACAAAGACAATCTTGATGGTAAGTCGTTCATTTGTCAGGACAGCGATGCAAAGGGAAAGGTAATTTGCAGCCAAAAAAACAGTAGGCACAGACGAACTGCTGAAGGTCCCTCTTTCTTAAGAGCCTTGGCTAACTCATTACCACAGCTGCCTCCTAGGATGTGGAGTATCAGAGTGCATCATGGGACAGGACACCATGCCTGAGGTAAGCAGTATCTTTATAAGAGATTTGAAAGTGTTCAAGCAAATGAGCTTCTGATCTGCCACACTCCCTGTGGTGTGTGTGTGTGTGGGGGGGTAGTCTGAAGGAAAGCAGACAGCGCTTCAAGGTCAATCCGAGCGACGAACCACTGCAGAGACCAGCCACTGCTGTGTGCACCCACGCGCCATCTCTGACATCTACGTTTCTCAGTGGCACCTGCCTCCAGACCAGCACGACCAGGGTGGCTTTGGCAGCATCGCTGTGCTTGCCTCTCACAGTGAGCTATCAGGAGAGACTCCTGGAGCTCAGCATGTGACAGGGTCTGGGCGTGGGTCAGCGGGACATCTGGGCTGAGAGCAGAGCCTTCAGAACGGCCTCATTTGCTGTTCTGAGTCCTGGCTTGAGCGTCACGGGCTGCTCTCATTCACTCTCCCATTGCCTGTGCCTCTGACACCATCATCTAGGTCTCCTGGTGTCAGGCTGCCAAGCTTAGCTCACAGGCAACTGGGTAGAACTTCCTGACAGGTCACCTGCATGTGCTCCTGAAAGGACAGTCGTCAATTATCACCTATTAGTGAGATGGTTCACCAGCCTGCTACATATTCAATACTCTCCTGCTGCCTCTGCTGCGGTCTGTGGCCGCAGCCAGATCCGAGCAGGTGTGGGCTGATCTGGGGCTGCCTTGGGATCTTCTGGGCCTGTCCTATTGGGTCACCCTACCTTCTAGAGGAAACCCACTGTTCCTCCCCTTCTTCTCCCACCCAGCCATTCCCAGGAACCTCCTCTGACCCCTGCGCTTCTGACATGGATGCTCCCCAGAGCCTGTCTGCTGTGTGTAGTATGGCATCTGGGTGGAATCACTGTGACAGCTGAGCACCTTGGGCTTGTGGCTCCGGGCATTCCGGGGTGGCCTTGGTGCCAGTCTATCTGTAGTGTAGAAGGCACTGCCCTCGCGTCCCCTCCACCGAGCACCTCTGTGCCTCAGTCTCCCTTATTGCTCATCTCAGGGTCCTTCCTACATAGCGTGGCTTCCAGGACCCAGCTGCCCTCGAACAGGAGCCAGTGTCCATTGGAAGCCCGCACTTGACAGTTCGAGTGGCCTGCCAGAGCTAGCGCCTTGTGCCTTACAAACCTCAAAGCTCAGGCTCTGGGGGACACGGCCTGCGGTGGGGGGAGAAGGGAGGTGATAGGAAGAGGGAAAGCTTGCAAGAGGTATTGTAGGCAAGGAATGACAGCTAAGGTAAGGCCCACACCACCGTGGCACTAACCCCAGATGCAAAGCTGTTAACATCTACCACCTTCCTGCTTGGTGCCAACACAAAGCTGTGGAAGCCACACAGAACTCCGCCCTCCCTTGAACTCTTCCCACCCTGCCTGACATATCGAACCCCCAGCACGACTTAAGGGTGTCCTATTTTGTTTTCTACTGCTGTGATAAACACCATGACCAAAAAGCAACTTAGGGAGGAAAGGGTTGACGTGGCCGACACCTCTACGTCATAGTGCGTCTGAGGGAAGTCAGAGACGGAGCCCAGGGCAGGAGGAACCTGGAAAGTGAGGACCATGCCTGAGTGCTGCTTACTGGCTAACTCAGTCTGCTTTTCTCATACAGCCGGCCCCACCTGACCAAGGACGGCGCCATGATGGGCTGAGCCCTCCGACATCAGTTATTAGTCATGAAAGTGCCCCACGGACACGCCCACAGGCCAATCTGATGGACATCAGTCCATCTCCTGAGTCTTCACTGGCCTCTTTTGCCAAAGCGCCATTGCTAACATCATCATAGCAGGGGCTTTAATTGTGGATTTTGAGGGAATAAAAGCAGTTAGTCCCTTGTACCCTCTAAATAGCCTCAATGTCCTTATAGGGACCCTCATGGTCTCCTTTAGAATCAACCTAGAAGTGGGGGTATGAAAAGGGGGGAACCACAAGGATTTAAAGGCGCCCATTGAAGCTTAGCCTTCACCGGTGGGGGAAGGGCGCTTTCTCTAATACTGAGCACAGGGCTAGAGTCATGGCTGCTCTGGGCAGCACTCTGCAAACAAGAGTCACAGCTGTGGGGCAGCACTGGTTTGTGTTCTCAGTGCGCAGGCTTCCTGCTGCACGCCTGTCAGGCCTCCTGGCCAGTCGGAGCCCTGCCAGGGATGGGAGTACTGCCAGTGGTATTTCTCGCCTTGTGGCCCTGGGGACAAGGGCATATGTGTTTGTGCACAGAAGCATCACATCCACAGTGGTCACCTGGCACGTACCTGCAGCCCCAGGACTTAGGAATTACAGTAGCATCATTAGAATGGCCTGATCAGCTCTGCCCTCAACTTGTTTCAGCTGGGAGCCTCTAGGACACTTTCAAAGCAAAGCAAAACAACAACAAAAATAAATAAGTTAATTAATTAAAACAAAGCACCTAAAAAGTTTCCACCGAAGGAACTCCTCTGAAGCCAGTCCATATTTATCCTCACACCACATATTACCCCATTTGACAGATGTAGAAACTGAGACCTGGAGAGGTCGCCCCCACCGCCCCACCCCCGCCCAGCAATCCAGAGCAGGGCAGGGCAGACCTCTGTACTCGTGTGTCTGTTTAGAACAGGTGTCATGCTCCTTTGCAAATATTTGCTGATGGCGTTGATAACTCAGGGGACCTTGAGCTCCATGTGCACAGGGAAGAGGCCCTGATGGTGTCCTCGGGCAGGCCTGACTCCATCGCATCTGAGTGGCACATCTGGACGTCAGCCATGGAGGTGTTTTATCGAGTCAACATCATGAGTCTGTTTTGCTTTGGTTTTGGTTTTGGTTTTTCGAAACAGGGTTTCTCTGTGTAGCCTTGGCTGTCCTGGACTCACTTTGTAGATCAGGCTGGCCTCAAACTCACACTGATCTGCCTGCCTCTGCCTCTCGAGTGCTGGGATGAAAGGCGTGCACCACTGTGCCCGCCTATGAGTCTGTTTTAAGGACAGGACGCAACCTCTTTCTCTGTTCACTGTTCCGCCTCCTCCACTCTGCTTACCCTTCCTCTTCTGCTCCTGCTGCTGTCTACGCAGGCGCGTCAGGACAGCACCAGGACAGGAGGCAGAGCCAGCCTCCTCCATCTTCCCCTCCTTGACTTGGTGGATCCTAAAAGCATCTCCTGGGTTTCAAATCCTCAATATAACAAGCCCACGCCTGAAGCAGGAGCTCAGGTGGGTGGCTTAGGACACTGCCATAGTCACACTCACTGTCAGGCACAAACCCAAGGGGCTTTCCAGGACGGAGTGTAAGTGGCCAGTGGGAGACGACTGATTCTCAGGCAGGCTTGGTGGGTGGGCCTCTGCTTGGAGACCACTTAACATTCTGTGCAGCCAGGATTTCAGTTTCAGGGAGATCTAGATTCTGGGTCCAGCTGCTCTTGGGAGCCATTTTTTCCTTACGTTGAGATATGGGATTGCAGAGGGCGGGGCAGGGAGTGGGGAGTGGGGAGTGGGGCACGCCTTTAATCCCAGCACTGGGAGGCAGAGGCAGGTGAATTAGTGTGAGCTTGAGGCCAGTCTGGTCTACAAAGTGAGTCCAGGACAGCCAAGGCTACACAGAGAGACCCTGTCTCAAAAAAACAAAAACAAAACAACAACAACAACAAAAAAAAAAAACCCAAAAAACCAAAAGGGGGGAGGGGTATTGGGTTGTTTACATGCTTTTAGCACAAACATTTGCCTTTAATTCGTCCTCCTCAAATGTCTTCCATGGAAATCCAATTTTGGAGTATAACAAACCTATACTCAGAGCCGCTCAAGTTCCTGGGGGCGCCTTAGTGGATTGCTACCCCCTAATGCATGCTGAGAGGGGTCACAGAACCACCACCTCCAAGGAGCCCATTTTGTTAAAAAGGGACACACGTTAGATTCTCCCTGGGTCTAACAGTTCTCTGACTTCGCATGCCCAAAGAGTTGAGGGGCTGAGTGGCCACTCAAGATGCCATGTGCAGGGTCTCAGAATATGACTGACCAGCTTTTCCATGTCCAAATCACGTGACCATTGACAGGTGATCCTAAACCCTAGCGCTCTTGGCCAGTGGCTTCAGGCCAAGGGTCAAATGCCACCTGTCACCCATTCAATATATAAGACTCTATTGGCACACAGCCACAGCTGCCAAAATCCCAGTGGCCACCATGTGTGTGGTGTAGCCCAATGGCTCTGGTGCCAGATCCTGGTGTACTTGGCTGTGGTAGTTTTGATTATTTGGTCCCCAGTGGCTGGAGCTGTTTGGGGAGGCCTAGGAGATGTGCCCTTGATAAAGGAAGTACTTCACTTGGCCGGGAGGTTCTGAGAGCCCAAAGCCATGCCCCACTTCCGGTTCACTGTCCTGCTTGTAGTAAAAGATGTGATCTCTCACCAGGCAGTGGTGGCACACATCTTTAATCCCAGCAGGTGGATCGCTGTGAGTTCGAGGCCAGCCTGGTCTACAAAGCAGAGTCTAGGACAATCAAGTCCACACAGAGAAACCCTATCTCGAAAAAACAAGCAAAACAGCCAGGCATGGTGGTGCATGCCTTTAATCCCAGCACTTGGGAGGCAGAGGCAGGCGGATCGCTGTGAGTTCGAAGCCAGCCTGGCCTACAAAGGGAGTCCAGGACAGCCAAGGCTACACAGAGAAACCCTGTCTCGAAAAAAACAAAACAAAAACAAAACCCGGAAAAAAAAAAGAAAGAAAGGAAGAAAGAAAAGAAAAAGAAAAAAAATCCTGTTCTTGCCACCAAGGTCTGCTGCTTGCTGCCATGTCTCCCCACCATGATGGACCCGTGTCCCTCTGGAACCATTAGCCAAAACAAACCCCTTCTTCTATTTTTTTTTTTTTTTTTTTTTTTTGGTTTTTTGAGACAGCGTTTCTCTGTGTAGCCCTGGCTGTCCTGGACTCGCTTTGTGTGATCCGCCTGCCTCTGCCTCCCGAGTGCTGGGATTAAAGGCGTGCGCCACCACACCCGGCAAACCCCTTCTTCTATAAGGCACTTTTGGTCATGGTGTTTTATCACAGTAATGTGAGAATAGCTAAGACAAGGCTCTTTCATTTTCATCCCTGCAGTCATGGGTAGCGAGTGAAAGGCTGACCGGAGAGAAGGTCCTGGTGCTGTGCACCCTAGAGGAGGGTTGTGTAGGAGTGAGGCCGAAGTGGGCTCTGCAGCAGCTGCCTCGGCGCTGACAGGACCCAGGACCACGCTTCCCTTTCTAACTCTGTAGCTGTTCTTGTCTCTGCTTCTGGCTTCCGAACTGGAGTGGGCTGATCATACTGCAGGCACTTTACGATGCTAAGCAAGTGTTTACTGGGTCCCGAGGACAGGAATATTACCACACTCCCAGCCAGTCACCATGGTGCAGAAGGCCCTGCAGGAGGGTAGCGCCTGTGTGCTGTGCCTGATGCCCCTCTGTTCGGCCATTGCACAGAGCATTGTTTCTTGTTTGTCTCAGTGGGTACAGGTACTTGCCATCAAGTTTGATGACCTGAATTGGCTCCCTAGGACCCACAAAGTAGAAGGAGAGAGCCAATTTCTGCAAACTGTCCTCTGAGTGCCATATGAACACTAGAGCACACACACAACCATTCAAATACAATTTCCTTCAGCTCAAGGGCAGAGAGCTATGTGTACTGCTATAGTGGGCGGGTGTGGGGTCACAAAACAACCAACTTCCAACATGTGTTTTTGGGAGGTTTTTTGTTTGTTTGTTTCTATTTTGGCTTTTCAAGTCAGGGTTTCTCTGTATAGCCTTGGCTGTTCTGGACTCGCTTTATAGACCACACTGGCTTTGAACTCACGTCAATCCACCTGCCTCTGCCTCCCAAGTGCTGGGATTAAAGGATGTGCCACTACACCTGACAGCTTCCAACATGTTTAAGAGGCAGTTTCTCTCTCTTCAGCTAACTCCCAGTATCCATTTCAGATGGAGTCTCAAAAAGACCAACCTCAAGATGGAGGACGGTGTCGTGAAACTCGGGCTGGCATAGGGCCCATTTCAGTCAAGGAGCCCATGAACAGGTCGTACCCTTTGTCCTTTACTCCAGAGTAAGACTTCTTGGGTGCAGTGATGTTTATGTGTCATAAATTTGAGGCCAGCCTGGGTTACATAGCAAGATATTGTCTCAAAAAAAAAAAAAAAAAAAAAAACTCAAAAGTAAAAGCCTCCTTACCTCCCTCAATAATCTTCTGGGTGAACTCAAATACTCCGGCCTGCCACACCCAAAGCAGACTGAACAATTTCACTTCCCGGTCTACCCGGCACCGTGGTGGAACATTCCGACACCCACACACTGAACACTTCTGTTCTGGAACAGCTGTGCCGACCTCTGGGAACCCGTGGCCTCGGAACTGGAAAAAGTCTGGCCTGCAGTGTGGCCCGCCTGGGGCCTGCAGTGTGGCCTGGCCAGGGACAGCACCTCTGCTGTCATGCATCTGACTCCAGCTACAGCCCGGAGGTCTCAACCCTTCAATGGAGGACAAACTGTGGAGCCCCATCACAGGCTCCCTGCCTGCCTATGGGGACTGTGACGTGGTGCCGTAGTAATTCTATCCCAGCCCTAGCTCTGTGACACCCTCATTTGGCACTAGAGGCAGAAGGGGGCATAGACACTTCTGGAAGCAGAGCCAGTGTGGCCCAGCAGACATAGAGCCTCTAACACCTTGTGACCCTGGTTTCCCCTATGCTTGAAGCCGTAGGTGCTTCCAGAAGAGGACCATAAAGGCCACAGGAAAGCTCCTGGGGGCAAGGCTGGGTGCTAGTCAAGGTTGGTGGGGCCTTGCTGGTGGCAGAGTCTGAGGCAGCCCTGGAGAGGTTGTCCCTGAGAAATTGTCACAGTGTTGTGTTTTGCTCGCGGCAGGTTTGTGTAGTTGAGCAAGCTGGAAGGACAGAACTCACTGGGTTTTCTCCACGAGTGTCCACATGGCCTGGCAGCTTGCTCCTGGGAGGAGGAGGCAGCAGCAGCTGGCAGCATGGCTGCCTGCACCCGGAAAGAAACAGGAACCTATAACTGTTCTCGCTGGCCAATGAGGGGACTGAGGTTGAGAGAATACAAGGTGTCCTGAGCAGCTGTGTCAGATAGCCATCCTGGCTAGCAATCTTGAGCCCCAGCGTGCAATGCCCCACTGACTTGCTTGAGGCCAGTGGAGTTGGGAGGTAAGGGGTGGTTGCCTTGTGCATGGCAGAAGTAGAGCAGACAGGCCTGAGCTGTGCAGACAAGGGGAGAGCAGAGTGGCCAAGACTCTGAGGCTTAGCATAGGAGCAAGAGCCAGATCCTAGTCTGCGTCAAGCCCAAGGCCAGCCCTGTGTTCTCTTCCCTCACTGGACCAGTGACTCCTGAGTCAGACCCAGGGCTGATGGATGACCCTATTCCTGTAGACTGGCCCCGGGGCCACCTGGGTCTCTCATACCACATGGCTTTCTGGAGTCCTATGATGTAGGTAGGGTTGGGTGGGCCAAAGGACAGCTTACAGGGAGCTCAGGTCATTGTCTCCAAGCCATGTCTCTGGGTCTCCCTGGGTGTCTTTCCTTGGCCTGGCCTGGCTGGACCACACCTGGGAGCCATGGTCCTGTCTACTTTGGTTTGTCTTTCAGCCACTGCTCTGGTCTTCTATGGGGTTCTATGGTTGCCTCGAATTTCCCAAACGGGGTTCAGGAGTTAACATTCTCTTTTCAAAGAATGACCCCTCTGGTGTGAAAACGGGGGGTGGGAGGGCAGAGGCTCAGAGGCTCCACACAGCCTGCTGCTCATGGTGCAGAAAGAAGAGCTTGAGGCCAGAGCACACCTGCCCCCAGCTATGCATGTGGTCACTAAGCTGCCAGCTTCGGCTGCCTCCAGCCCACTCCCACCTCTGTCTCAGCAGGCATTGGTTGCACTGACCCTTGGTTGGGAGCGTGGTTCTTGGGAAAGGTGAAATATGCCCTCAGAATCCAGGTCACCATCTTCTAAGAAGGGCTCCTCTGAACAGGGGGCTACTTCTGGGAAAGAGGAGAGAAGAGAGAGACACCAGAGCTGGGCTGTACTTGATCCTCTCAATGACTAGAAGGCTGGTCCACAAAGGCAGGAAGGAACATGCCTGGGGCTGCATCACATGAGGGAACTGTGCCTTTAAGGCGGGGGGTCCTGCTCTGTCCAGAGGCTTCTTGGTTAGGAGGATGAATGTGGTTGGGGAAGTCCATGGTTAGGACTGGCTTGAAGCCAGGACGATCACACTCCATTCTTCCTAACACATCTAGCTCGAGGGAAAGGCCAGAGCTGACTTTAGATGTCTTCAGACAAGGTCAGGAATAGCCAGGGGACTCTCCATTTTGATGGGGACATTTGAAACCTAGCATCTTTCACACTTTTTACCATCTGAACAACCTTAGGTGTCCATCTGCAGAAGCCTCCTGGGTACCCCCTCCCTCTAAGCTCATGCCTTCCCTCGGATACAGCGGACCACTCTGCCGCTGATTGGCTCTGTCTGCAGTCCCCAGCACTTCCTGCTTTCCTGCCTTCTGGATCCCTGGGACCACACTGAAGGCCCCTTGAAGAGTCTGCTCCACCCACTGCCATATCTCCCAGCCCTTCACCCATGTGGTTCTGATGATGGGCAGCACCAGCAAGGGGCACCAGCCTGTATCACCACTGTCCATGGGTGGCTCTGTGACTCTGGCCATGAAGCGCCCTGAGAATAACAACCCTTAAAGCCCTGATAGCACTCTCTCCGAGAACAGACCTCAGAAACACACACAATCTCTTTGAGCCGAGGGCACCTGTGTACCAAGGGCCCCTCAAAGGATGCGCTGAATGGTAAAGGTCAAAATCTCGGTCATGGGCCAGGAGAGTTGGGGCTTCTCTAGTGTTCCCGACCCGCGGGTTCAGTTATTCGTGGAGTGACGAGGAGGGTCGCGACCTGTAAATAAAGAATTAGGCAAAAGAAAGGCACGAGCCCAGGAAAACTTTGCTTATCGAGGGCCGTTTATTGTAAGGGGGTATCCAAATTTAAAGTGAGCTTCTGAAAGGGTGGGGGTGGGAAGGAATGCAGTGGAAGGTTACAAAATCTTCTGGGCCAGGCCCAAGGGCAGCAGGTGTGGAGTGGGGCGACTATACAGAAATCTCAATACACTGAATGTTCTCTTTCTCAAGGTCAGGCTGGATCTTTGTGGTAGCCAGGCAGAATAATTATCTCAAGTATGCAGACAGCTGTGGCTTTCAGCCAGCAGGGCCTCTCAGCCACTGGGGCAGGTCAGGCAAGGTCCTGTGGCTCCTGACACTCTAGGGGAGCTACATCAGAAATGTGTTTTACTTCCTGGTTTTTAAAATAATAGAGTATAATAATAACAACAATAACAATAATAATAACAATAATAATAATAATAATAATAATAATAATAATAATAATAAAGTATTTCTTCATCTCTTAAACATGTCCCTAAGGGTCTCCTGGGTGGGTGGGGGGGCGTGGACAGTGACAACACCAGGCCTATAGTGAAGGAAATTCTTGGTGTTGCTAAGTTGGCATGCCCAGAGCTACAGACCGCCATAGCTGCCACAGCCATGCTGATGTCTGTGCAGCATCCTCTGTGCGTGGGGACAGATTACAGAGGTGAGGGATCTTGAGTGTGGGCACACATGGGACCATTCCAGAACTCCAGGAAGGCAGAAGTGCCCAAACAGGCACTGGAGGCCTGTCCAGGGCTTCCCTGCTGGGCTGGAGTGCAGGCAGCAGACAACATGGCCAGGTGGGACATGACTGCAGATCTCATAGCAGCCTCTCCTCACCAGAATCACTGGGTTTCAGAAGCAGTGTCTGTGCACCTAGACTGTGGAAAGAAGCACAGACAAGCCTTTTAAATCTATTTTTAACACCACAGGAGGAATGAGTGACAAGAGCGCCTCATCACAAACCCTGTCTCTACATCCTCCTCTGTCTCCAGTCTGTTCATGGTGGCTTTTTCCTTCATGTGTCTAAGGGGAACAGCCATGGGAAAGCTCGAGGTAGGGGTGTGTGTGTGTGTGTGTGTGTGTGTGTGTGTGTGTGTGTGTGTGTGTGTGTGTGTGTGACTTCCCACACCTCGCTTCATCCCTGAGTTTCTGCATAGCCAAGACTGTAGAAGACAGTAAACAGCAATCCAACTAAAAATGGGGAAAGGGTACACAGGTGTGCTGGCTAGTTTTATGTCAACTTGACACAAGCTGGACAGATCATAAGATCCAGCTGTGCAGCATTCTCTTAGTGATTGATGGGGGATGGCCCAACATGTGGCAGATGGAGTCACCCCTGGGCTGTGGTCCTGGGTTCTACAAGAGGCAGGTGGGTCGCTGTGAGTGCGAGGCCAGCTTCATCTACAAAGTGAGTCCAGGACAGCCAAGGCTACACAGAGAGACCCTGTCTCGAAAAACCAAAGAACAAACAAACAAACAAACAAACAAACAAAACCCAAAAGATAGAAAGAAAAGAGAAAAAAGAAAGCAGGCTGAAGAAGCCAGTAAGCAGCACCCTCCATGGCCTCCGCCTCAGCTCCTGCCTCCAGGTTCCTGCCCTGCTTGAGTCCCTTTGGTGATGAACAGTGGTGTGTAAGTGTAAGCCTAATAAACCCTTCCCTTCCCCTTTGGTCATGATACTATATCACAGTAATAGTGATCCTAAGTAAGGCACTGTCCATACGTCCTTGTCACATGTACATGTTCAAGCACACTCACATTTCTTTCTTTTTTCTTTTTCTTTTTTTAAATGGTTTTTCAAGACAGGGTTTCTCTATGTTATCTTGGCCATCCTGGACTTGCTTTGTAGACCAGGCTGGCCTTGAACTCACAGCGATCCACCTGCCTCTGCCTCCCGAGTGCTGGGATTAAAGGTGTGCGCCACCACCGCCGTGCGCACACACTCACACTTCTGTGTTTAAATGCCACACTGCGGCAGCTGTGTGGAGGTCAGAGAACAACCTTAGGTGTCAGACATCAGTCGGATGTCAGTCCTCGCCTTATACTTTGTTTGAGGCAGGGTCTCTGTGATGCTTTTCCGCTGTGTACACCAGGCTAGCCCTTGAGTTTCTGAGGACTCTCCCACTGGTTTGTTGGCTTTGAAGTGAGTTCTAGGACGTCAGAGTGTGGAGAGACACCCACCTCTGGCTGTCTGGAATTGCTTCTGGCTTTAGTCACGGGACGATGCTAGCTTCAAAAAAATCCGTCAGAAATTGCTCCCTCCATTTGAATTTCCTGCAAGAGTTTGAGAGGCACTGGAGTTCAGGGTTCCGGCAACATTTGATAGAACATTCCAGTGAATGCACCAGTGAACAACTACCACAGTGAAATTATGTACATAAAGCAAAATATCTTCCGGAAAACTGTGGACAAAATCGATGATCTCAAGCTTGGAGGCGACAACCGTTTCCTTGCTTCTCTCAGGCTTTGACTAAACAAATTAGCAACAACAACAACAACAACAAAAATTTAGAGGAACTGAGAACTATTGTTAATCAAGTTAAATAAGTAGATCCGAATTTAAATGCTGTACCATCCTTTCAGGAAACCCCTTCTTCTCAAATTCCCTTGTCGCGGGCTCTGCAACCGTTCACATCTTAGGTGGCTCCGGAAGTTCTGGGACATCCCCACAAGCAGGTGGAATGACCAAGCCTGGTTGGCCCAGGATGTTCCCAGTAACAATGATGGGACTCAGGTCCTGGGGAAGCAAACCTGACCAGCTAGAAGAGCCCGCATCAGTTAGAGCACTCTCTCAGACCCCAGCACAGTAAAATCAATTGTTAAGAGTCTGCCACACCCTATTCTGGAAGGAAAAACACAATCTGGTTGACTATTTAAATAAAAGGAAAACAGATACTTTTTTTTTTTAAAGACAATGTTTTTCCTGTGTAGCCCTGGCTGTCTTGGAATGTGCTCTGTAGACCAGGCTGGCCTCGAACTCACGGAGATCCACTTGCCTCTGCCGCTTGAGTACTAGGATCAAAGGTGTGCACCACAACTACTCAGCACACAAATACTTTAAGTACAAGCTATCTAGGAAGAAAACAGAGGCACCTAGACTTCTATCTTGTATGAATTGCCAAAAGCTGTGGCCCAAAAGTGTCTTTGTCATGTGGGGGAAGAAGATGTGTATGTGGGGTATGAATATGGAAACTAAGCCAAGAGTAAAGGTAATAAATACAGGCACGGCAGGAAAAAATCTACTAGAGTAGAAAGTCGTGACTGAGGTGTTGGGAGATTTCACGATGAAGCAGCAGCCAGCGGTAAAGTAGGCCAACGCTTCTCCTTAGAATGAGCCAGAAAGGAGACTCAGGGATGTGCTGGAGGGAGACTTTCTAGACCATGAGGACGCATGTCAAGCCTCCTCAACAGCTTCTAGGGCTTGTTGAAATACACACACATTCATAGGGAATCTATGCAAGAAAAAGTCACCTAAAATAGCTTAAAATGCCAACAAGTCAATTAACAAGGAAGAAACGGAAATGTTTGTTCAAAGGATACTCCAAGCTGGATACCCGGCTCAGGAAATTTGACAATTAAATTCTTCATAATAATCAAAGAGAAGGGAGGCGGGCGTGGTGGCACACACCTTTAATCCCAGCACTCGGGAGGCAGAGGCAGGCAGATCTCTGTGAGTTTCAGCCCAGCCTGGTCTACAAAGTGAGTCCAGGACAGCCAAGGCTACACAGAGAAACCCTGTCTCAAAAAAAAAAAAAAAAAAAAAAAAAAAAAAAAATCAAAGAGAACTCACTGATTCCCAAGGTATTTACAAAGGTGGGTAGCCCAGGCATCAAAACCAAAGCAATCACATTTCTAGCAGGGACCCCAGAGAGCCCACCCTACAGAACTGAAGCCACAGCGAGAAATAGAAATGGAATTTTTGTGGGAGTAGTCCCCCTAACCCTCTCCTCCTCCTTCCTCTCTATTTGCTCCTCTCCCTCCTCCTCTTTGACATATGAGAGCTGGAACCAGCCTCATGCACGCAGGGAAAGTATTTTATCGTTGCTGAACTACGACTCAGTCCTTTCTTAGTTTGCCTTCTATTCGTGTGATAACCACCACGACTAAAAGTAACTTGGAGAGAAAGGATTATTTCAGCTTACATTTGTAATCCTCTATGAAACCAGAGTAGAAACTGAAGGCAGAAATCTGAAGACGAGAATGAAAGCACAGACTGGGGAGGAACCCTGCTCACTGGCTTGCTCCCCAGGGCTAGCACATCCTGTCTTCTTCTTCTTCTTCTTTTTCTCCTCCTCCTCCTCCTCCTTCTTCTTCTTCTTCTTCTTGTTTTTCGAGACAGGGTCTCTCTGTGTAGCCTTGACTGTCCTCGAACTCACAGTGATCCACCTGCCTCTGCCTCCCAAGTGCTAGGATTAAAGGCGTGCGCCACCTCACCCAGCTACCAGCAGCTTTCCTTTTTTTAAACAAATTTTATTTATTTAATGTATGAATACGCAATCTGCATACACACCTGCAGGCCAGATGAGGGCATCAAATCACATTACAGATGGTTGTGAGCCACCATGTGGGTGCTGGGAATTGAACTCAGGACCTCTAGAAGAGCAGCCAGGGCTCTTAACCTCTGAGCCATCTCTCCAGGCCCCCAGCAGCGTTCTTAACAGTCTGCTAGCCCAACAGAGTTGACACAGCACAGAACTTTCCAGAAAGCTATAAACAAGGCTTGAACAGACATGTACCAAATCTTCAGAGGAAGAAATCCCAGTTTCAGGCAAACCCAGATGGCTGGGTACTCCAGATGTCAGCCAGGACACCTCCTAAACCAGGTCATAAACGCAATGCTTTTCTGGTAAAATGTCCAAAGAGATGTCCTAACTAAGCCTTCTAAGATGTCCATGTGACTCTGACATGTTCTCTAAGGTGGAAGACCCTGAGAACATCAGGGGACACCAGATGAGCCAGTCACAAAGAGGTATATTATGACTCCATGCACTGAGGTCCCCAGGAGAGCAGTATGGTTCACAGCGACAGGTGGGACTGGGATCCTCAATGTCCATGGTATGTTTGACGTGGGCTGGCAAGAAGGTTCTAGGTGGTGATGGCTATGTAGCAATGTGAACAGATTAATATTACACTGAGCATTTATAAACCAGTAGTGCACGCTTATACTGCAACACTGTATTTTGGGTCTAGAGTGTCCTCCAAGTCCCATGTTTAACACAGGCTTGGTCCTCAACATGGTACTATTGGGATGCGCAACAACACGAGGGAAGGGCACTGCAGGAAAGGCACTGGCCTCCTGCTAAGGCAGGAGATCGCAACCCATGGGTGGTAACACCCTTGCCAAACCTCTATCTCCAAAATTATTTACATTATGACTCATAACAATAGCAAAATTATAGTTATGAAGTAGCCACAGAATAATTTTATGTTTGGGGGTCACCACAGCATGAGGAACTGTATTAAAGGGTAGCAGTGTTAGGGAGGCCAAGAACCACTGACCTAAGGCAGCAGAGTGGAAAAACTGAAAGACACATTTTGTGTGTGTGTGATGGTGCTAATGCCTGTCATGCACGAAGAAGCCTTGTACTTCAATAACCAAATGGCAAAGGCCAGTAAGAAAATGAGTGAGAGAAAAAAACATGGTAACTTAAGAGTAAGTGGGAAGCCGAGCGTGGCGGCGCATGCCTTTAATCCCAGCACTCAGGAGGCAGAGGCAGGCGGACCGCTATGAGTTCGAGGCCAGCCTGGTCTACAAAGCGAGTCCAGGACAGTTAAGATAACATAGAGAAACCCTGTCTTGAAAAAACAAAAAAACAAAAACAAACAAACAAAAAAGAGTAAGGGGGAAACCCCAGCTGGCCACAAGTCAATGCCTGGACATTAAGAGACACGGAACTTACTAGAACTAGACGTTAACATTGCTGATCTCACATACCTACCCATCTTTGCCTGTTGGGCAGATGGGTGACAAATGGGTGACAAATTGAGACAGGTAAGTGGGGGACAGGAACAGCTATATTCATAAAGGATTATAGCAGAAGGTGTGCAGGTCACACGAGGCTCACACAGGTTTATCTCATGCATTAATCACATGTATGGGTTGCCGGTGCTGACTCCCCAGCACGTTTTAGAATGTTATCTTTAGGAAGTGAACCCGCAGACATACCTAGGAGGTTACTAAATAAACACATGAATAAACAAACAAGGCACAAGCTTTGGTCCTGGTGCAGACCCACGTCAGACCTAAGGCCATTTGGATACTTACCTGGTTCAGCAACGCCCCTCTCTCTCACTGCCCTAGTTAGCTTCAGTTGTTAACTTGGTGTTGTCTAGAGTCATCTGAAAGTGGAAGCCTCAATCGAGAACCAGAACGGGCCCTGATCAAGGGATTGTTGGCGTGTCTGTGAGCAACTGAGGTAGGAAGGCTCGTCCCATTGTAGGCAGAGCCGTTTCCTGGGCAGGTAGTCCTGGGGTGATCAGAATAGCTAGTCAAGCATGAGCCTGGGAACAAGCCAGGAAGTGAGCCAGGAAGCAGAGTTTCTCTGTTTCCTGCCCTGACTTCCCTCAGAGATGCACCTGAGGGAGTTACCTGGGAGTCGTGAGTAAAACAAACCTGTTCCTCTCCTAAGTTGTTTTTGGTCATAGTATCTGTAGCAGCAACAGAGACTAGAATAGCCACCCAGGTCAGGGTTGGGCCCTCTGTCCTCTGCTGTCCCACATCAGTGTCCTCACCTTGGTCACTTTTCTGAGAGTCATGCCGGTCCAGGCTTAGGTGTGATGGTCCCCTTGAATGATCGAGGACACAGTAAGGACACAGCTGGTCCCTCTCCTTCATTCTTGTGGTCCAAGGAACACCTGTGTTGGGCAGGAAGCACCTTTAGATGCTGCTGGTTGCAGACTCCTGATGCCTCAGGCTTTGCAGGCCACTGAGCAACCACAGGAGTGATGGCCAGGTCAGTCTGGGAATCTTGGACGAGGGTGGGGGGGGCACATCCAAAGGCAGAAAGATGGCCCCTGGAGTTGCTACCCTGAGGTTTAGCTCCTTCTTCCTAAGACAGGAAGCCAGCCTTCCTTCTTGAACCCCAAGCTCAGGGCTGACACCTGTGATGCAACTTCCTGGCAATGACCCTGAGGCAGGGTGTACCCCAGTCTGTGTCATATCCCCTCACACTTAGGCTCTCTTGGGGTGACACCTGTCTGACCTCACCACCACCCCAGCAAGCTCAGCCTAGGTCTACTTAATTGTCTGCTGTCTTGCTTTGACAGCGGAGCTTCCAAGCCTGCCCAGGACAGGCTTGTTGTTCAGTCACAGTTTCGACAATAGTATTGGTGATATTCACAGGAAAAGAAACTGTCAACACTGTGAGGCAAGGTAGGCAATCATGGGAAACGGTTTCCCATGCAACTCTGAATGTGTACATCATCCTTGCTGATGGACAGACACCCAAGGAAGATGCACATACTCTCCGAGTCGTCTTGACTGTCCCACTGTCAGAGGTCAGAGGACAGAGAGAGCTCCAACATACACCAAAAGATTGGAGATGATACCTATTTGGATTAGAGCACCCGCTGCTGGATTTAGACTTGGGGTGCACACTCAGGTGTGAACCAGGACAGCATGGTTCATGATCCTCAATTCGGGAGATTTTTCAAGCTAAGGTTAGGTCATCTACTCCTGAATATAGTAAGTGAAAGAAAAAAAAAACTTAACCCCTCCCCCCCAAAACAACACACTGCCTGAAAATGCAAAAGGCAGTCAACCAGATATAGATTGATCTCAAGTGAAAGAGCCTGGGATGATCTTTGACCCCGAGCCAGCCTGATCAAACAGACATGCATGCCTATGATGGCTGCAGAGTAGACCAGGGAAAGGGGCTGCGGGTAGGCTGGCCCCACACAGCTGGCCTGGGCTGGTTCTGTATGCCTTCTTCCTGCCTTTGTTCTTATGACACAGGTTAAAGGTGAGAGGGGGCAGTCATGGTTGGGTAGTCATTCAGGAGCGATAGAGCCCAGTTCTTTCCTCTCCTTGCTCCTCTCAGAGGAAAGCAACTCTTATGGCTGGTCCCAACTCCAGGCTCCAGATCTAAGAAGGGAAAAGAGCAGGCCAAGAGATGACTACCATGTGACCACAGTCTGCCTTTCATCAGAGAAGCCACACCATCCCTAGGGCCCTCAGGGCCCCTACCACATTCCTCAGGAGAATGTTCTAGCGGGTGTACAAAACTGGAGTCCTTACCCACAACAGAAAACAAATGCCACCGAGAAGGCAGGTGGCACCAATGGCATTAACTACCCTGGGGTAGCCAGCTGGAGGCCTGACCACTTTCCTCTTTTTCCATCTTTTGCTCTCATCCTGGGCCTGGCCTTGGCTCTCTTGTCCCCCGAGGGCTTCTTCTGGCCTCCCCTGACTTAGGACCTGAGGGTACACCCAAAACATCCAGCAGTCTCTGACCCATAGCTACTAGACTCTTGGCCAGCGAACAGGCCACATTGGAGTCCTCAGCATGTGCTCCGTAATTTTTTTTTTAAAATCAGTATCCCTCCAGGAATGGGCACCAGGGGCTAGATGTGGTCACTGTAGCACAGGCCAGTCTTGGTGTCCAATTGTATGAGACAACGATGAGAGAGATGGGTGGCTAAACAGGGTTCAGGATGACTGGGACCAGAGCATGTTTGGAAGGACCAGGCCAGTTAAAAGGTGTGCCCAATCAGGAGGCTCCAAAATGTGACATGGATTTGCGTTTCCTTTTGATTCCTTCCTGGTAGTTTACGTAAGAGACAGCACACTGGGGCCAGGAAGGGACGGAACCATGGGGCTGGGTTTACACCAGCTATGCGAAGCCCCTTCCGCTCTGCCCCCGCCTGCGAGGGGTTTTCTTGGCTGGGTCTGTTCCTGACAGAAGGGATGCGTGTTGTTGGGGGTGGGGGGGCTTGGCGTGTGTGTGTGTGTGTGTGTGTGTGTGTGTGTGTGTGTGTGTGTGTGTGTGTGAAAGAGAGAGGGAGAGAGAGGGTGTGTGTGTGTGTGTGTGTGTGTTTAAAATACAGAAAAAAGAAGCATGGTTTTCCTCAGCTGCAGAGGCGGGCCGGGTTCTGTCCGTGCCAACTCCCTCAGAGCGGGCACCATGGGGGACACAGGAGGCACAAGAAGGCTGCAGAGGTGAGGGACGGGTGTAGAGAAAGATGGACGCTTGCCATCTCGAGTGCCAGCGGCTGCGTGAGGCCAGACCCCATGAACAAAACCCACAGCAGATCGCTGGCAGCCCATGTTAGGAGGCAGAAGACAGTTGGCAGCCCTGACGCAGAGGACAGCCTGGAAGCAGGCGGATGTAGGCAAGGCCAGCACTGAACAGGTAAGAACGGAGCGGGGCTCACTAAAGGTATAGGCACCTGGGAATTGTGTTGGGGTACATATGGGGGCTAAGTTTGACATGGGTGCGGGTCCCATGGCATGGCAGCTTTCAGAGAGGGCGGGATCTTAGGGAGTTTGGCTGCCTTGTGTCCAAACCATCTCTGTGTGACCTCTGGGGCCTTTAGTATGTCTTAGTGCCTGCTGCTTGCCCGTGTGTGCTTCACTGGTGTTATAAAGATGTGGGGTGCGTTGACCTGGGTGGGCCATCTGGAGCTATGAATACAGCAGCCGCGCCCCATGGTGGTCTCACGGCTGCATCCTCTCCACCAATGCCCGCACTCCCAGGGATGGTCCCTTCTACCCTGGCTATGCTAGGTCCTCTGACCATGAAGGGATAAATCTGTTTCCTCTTTTGGGTGGGTTGGGATGGGCTGGGGCTACACTGGAGGGTCCCGGAGAATCCAGAGAAATGCACCCCACTCTCTCAGTCTTCCCAGAGCCCCTATCCTTGCCCACAGCCAGGCTTGGCACCTCAGTGCCTGTGTGCAGATCAATGGGACTGAAGCCAAATGTGCTGTCAAAGGGATCCGGGTGCCCGTGCCAAGGAGCCAGCTGCTGAGGGCACGGGTGGGGTGGGCTCCAGAGGGGAGGAGTGCGTAGCTGAGCTTTCCTAATAGCTCCAAGAACAAAGCCCGCCCCCTTCCTAGTGGTCATAGGTTGCTCAGTGAGGGTGGGGCGGAGGGTTGGGGACATTCCATCTGGCATAGCATGGGTGGTCCCAGGTGGCCAATGTGGATCAGGCAAGACTGTGAGTGCTGCCCTTGTGCCCAGGTACCCTTTCTTAAGTGAAATCTCAGGCAAATGTAGGAATCAGCCTCCTTCCCTTTTTCCCTCCTATTTTTCCTTTCCTTCCCCAACAGAGGCGGGCACGGGGCTCTGGGATTCTCACCTCAGGCTGGCGGGATAGCGAGAGGGACAGTGGGGCCATATTGGCACTTGGGCCACTCTGTTCCAGTGTGTGATGTTCTAGGAAGTCATCAGAAAGAGGTCATTCCAGGAAGTCTGGGGGTACTCAGGTAAGAAAAACAAACAAACAAACAACAAAAACAAAACAAAAAACCATTAACTTTGGTGCAGGCTCGGTGGTGCTCAGCTTCCTCTATAGAATCAGGTTGGGCTAGGCTTTCTGACTGTGGAGAGTGTAGTCTAGAGCTCAGCTGAGCAGAGAAGCCTCCCAGAAAGGGGGGTAGGGCGGCTCCAGGTAAAGACAGTGAGGAACATAACTCCGGAACTGGGAGGCACAAGGACTGGAACAGACAGCTGAGAAGAAGGGACAGTTCCCAGGAGAGGGTTCGAGGGTTCGAGCCCAGCAAAGGCTAAGCTGTGGCTACCCCATAGGCAACCCAGCTGGACAGGGCTATCAGGCAGCCTCACTGCTTAACCAATCAGAGACCTCTTCTTACAGTCCAGGGAGGTGCTGCCACAGTGGGCTCCAGCCTTTAGACAGACTCTGACTAAAGCTTTGCGAGGAGGGAACTCCCTTTGAAAACTCTGGGCTGGGCTAGTTCCTGGTAAGGCTCTGCACAGGGCTGGGGGCCCCACTGGGCACTTGGAGAAATTAAGGCGAGAAGGCACAGGCTTGCTGCGGCCACTGCAGAGCCGAAGGGTTGGTTCTTGGCTGGAAGGAAGTAAGGAATCCAACCTATGTTCTCAAGGCAAGGACTCAAAGGAGATGCTAACCAGGCTTCCTGGATCCGCAGGCTCAGCCTCCATCATCCATCCGCTTGGAGCCTGGGACACTCTGGGGCATTGGTGCTAACCCAGTCTGACCTAGATCGGGGCTCAGTTGGCGTCAAGGACCTGTTTGGTTGGCTGTGGTCTAGGGAGACCCACGGCTGTCTGGCCCTGGGGACCGGGTGAGTAAAGTAGGATGGATGGCAGTCAGAACAAGCTGGAACTGGCTGCGTAGACTTTATTCACTCACTGTATACACTTGGCCCTGAGGAGTCTGGGCTCAATCAGCTGAGCAAGTCGCCATCAGTCTGATGTCCCTGTGGCAAAGGAAACATGCTGGCCTGGTTCAGAATCCTTGGTCTGGGGGTGCCCAGGAGTCTTCAGGGGCTCCTAGCTGTCCACTGTGGCCCCGTGGTCCTTAGCACATCCTTGGTCCACAACAGAAACATCCCTATGAGAAGAGAGACCCTGGGTACTCCCTGGGCCTGCCTGTCTGTCATCTCTGCCTATGGAGACTGTTAGCTTGTCTCTACTTTGGAACTCCCTGGAGACCCTTCCGCCCAGAGTTTCTGTGGCCTGGCCTGGAAGTATTTGGGGGCATGGAGGGGGGTGTTGATTACCCCCTTGCTGGGCAGGTCTTTTGTTGATATTGATAGAGGGTTGGGGCAGGGCTGGGGGCCCTCTGTATGTGGCAGAGTTGCCACCTGCCCTTTTGTCCCGGGCTCTCCAGTGCCTGAGGATGGGGAGGCAGGCAGAGAGGTTGGTGTCCCACCTGCCTCCCAGCTCCTTCCTCCCCCTCTGCCTCCCAAATTTCACAGTGCCTGCTTTCTGTGCTGGCCCGGCTCCCTGGAGACTCCACCAGATGTTTCTGGGCCCAGCACGTTGCTCCCTAATGAAATATTCATGCAGTCGTTCTGCCTCTTGACAGGAAAGCTTTCTCTGCAGCTTCCCCAGCACCAGGAGCCTGCAGCTAGCTTCCCCCCCCCCCCCCCCCCCCCGCCCCAATGTTGAGTGTGAGCAGGCACCTACTGGGAGCACTCTACAGGCTCTAGACCAAATCCACCCCTTGTCCTAGGAAGGTCCAGGGTCCCCTGTGGCTTCAGCCTTCAGCCTACCCCCAAGGGACCACTCTGACTACACACACACACACACACACACCCTCCAGGGCCCAGGTTCAGCATCTAAGCATGCCAGCATGGTCTCTGCTCGGAAGAGCTGAAAAAACCATTCTGCATGGGACAAGATACCCAAAGGGAGACAGATACTGCCAAGGAGCATGCCGCTCTACCCTTCAAGTCCAGGGAGGATGGGTTACTGGAGCCTTCCATTGTCCCACACTAACAGGCACCTGTAGCCCCACCCATAGTCCTCTTACTGGGATTGGCTGACCACTTGATTACTGACAATCCATCCACAGATTTAAAAAAAAAAAAAAAAAAAGATTCCTCAGGTACAGACTCTGTAGCTGGAGGCTGAGCTTGCTCGTCTGGAGCAAAAAACCCGGCTGTGCCTTCCGTGTGTCAGGCTTCCCCCCACCCCACCCCCACCCCCCACAGCCCTCAAAAGCTCCCAGGAAAGGCTAGCTACTGTGTTCAGTGGAGAGCTGTCCTACCAGGTCTGGAAATATGGTGGACAGAAAGCAGCTCAGGGCCACTATTAGCCATGTCCACAGGAGGCCACAGAGTGGGACTTGTCCCTGCTTAGGACCCACCTGCAAACTATTGGCATAGGTGGGCAAGGTACCCATACCAGCCTCAGATTGGGGCAGGTTCCTGTAGCCAGTTTGTGGCCCTTTTTTCAAAGCCAATGGCTAGAGCAGGTGGGGCAGCCTCTTGTCCTTCCTCCATCCTTGTGTTAAGCTGCCCCATCAGGACCTGGACCTGACTCCCTCCTAAATCCAGAGCTTCAACTTTCAGGACTGGCCATATAGGAACCCTCTGTCTGGTGAAACTCTGGGTTGTCACTCTCCTGGTGAACCAGATTCTTGCTTTACTCTATGCCCTGGGTACATGCAAGCAGCTCTGAGTTTGGCCTGCTTGGACCTCATGCCCCACTCACTCCTCCCCTTGGCCTAAGTCTCCACATTCCTTGGCTTGACCCTGATACCTGAGCTGAGATGGGACACCTGGACGCCACCCACTTACTCAACCTCATTATGGTACAAGACAGCTTACCAATGGAAGGGCTCCTGAGTCTATGGGGTGCATTCTTTTCACGGGACTGTTCTCACCAGAGTGTGGCTGTTGCTCTGTTGGCAGGGAAGACCTTCAAGTGGGACAGCAGCTTCAGGAACCCCTTACCAGATGTCACCATTAGGGTCTGAACTCCTTTACTAAGCATCTCCCTTAGGGTCTGAATCCCTTTACCAGGCATGATGCTTAGGGTCCAAACCCGTTTACCAGGCATGATGCTTAGGGTCTGAACAACTTTAACAGGTATCACCCTTAGGGTCTGAATCCCTTACCAGACATCACGCTTAGGGTCTGAACCCTTAGTAGGTGTCATGCTTAGGGTCCGAACCCCTTTACCAGGCATCATGCTTAAGGTCAGAAGCCCTTTATCAGGCGTCACCCTTAGGGTCTGAACCCCTTTACCAAACACTTAAGTTCCCACACAAAGTCAAGGCTCCACCAGCTCTGGCTCCTGGATCATTAAGTGAGGGAGGGGACAGTGTACTCGCATGTGCCCACACTCCACTCGCCACAGGGGTGGATGACTTGCTGAGTGTCTGTGAGCAGAGCCACGGAGGTGCTTCTATGGGCCCTGGCCTCACCATTGCCGGTTCCGTCTGTTGTGTCCCTTGATAGGGTTTTCTGATCATGGTTTCTGAGTGGAAAGAGACGGGTGAGCTTGAGAGAGACGCCACAGGGAAAAGGTACATGCTGAGAGCATGGCTCAGGGTCCATAGCTATAGGCCAAGTTCTATGTGTACAGTGTTGATCCCAGTCACAGACCCAGGATCAAGCCCTTGACTCGGCCCAAATCTCAGCCTTCAGAATGGCAGCTAGTGGTGACCAGGCTACTGACAGTGACTTCGTAGGGTTCAGATAACCACATCTTCTCACCCTTTCCCTGGGGCCATCTCATGTAGGGCCAGGAAGATAGATGGGACTGCAAGAGTTTCTGGTCCAACGATTTTCACAAAGGATAGACCCAAGGGGCTGCCTGTGTTATAGTAAAGAGGTAGGGAGTCCTTGGGAGCCTGATCCCTGGCCTTCAGAGTGTGGGTCTTGGCACCATGGTCCTTCCAGTGATAAGCTGTGAGGCTGTCTAGCTGTCCTGAGATCCCCAGGGCAACTGCTGAACTTGGGGGCCTGCCATGTGAGCCAAAGGCAGGGGAAGGACTGAGTTGAAGAAGGGCAAGCTTGGGCTGGAGAGATGGCTCAGAGGTTAAGAACACTGTCTGCTCTTCCAGAGGTCCTGAGTTCAATTCCCAGCAACCCCAGATGGTGGCTCACAACCATCTATAATGAGATCTGGTGCCCTCTTCTGGCATGCAGGTGTACATGCAGGCAGGGCACTGTATACATAATAAATAAGTAAATAAACAAATCTTTTTTAAAAAAATAAAAGAAGGTTGGCAGAGATGGAGGGAGGTCTAGACGCAGTGGCTGGGGAGGTTTACATAAGGGTAGAAGGGTTCAGACACTGTCCCCAGGAGAGGGTTGTCATGCCCCGATCAAAGAAGGAAAGGGTCTAAGTGGGCCTGCTATCAAGAGTTCCCTGCCATCCCAGTGGGATTGCCAGGGCTCCCTGGTCAGCAGAGAGGCAAAGCCAGGTCTAGATCCTTTACCAATGGGTAACAAATGTCACTGAGTCACCAGTGTGGGGACTGCAAGACCTTGGGGCTCCTGCTCATGATTGACGGCCACCATTACGTTGAATGAAAACTCAGTTTTCATTTCATGACTGTCCCTGACCACAAGGTAGGAAAGGAGCAGGCTGTGGGCTGCAGAACTAGGCACTATGCTGGTGGCTCTCCTGGTTCAGCAGCCGTCTCCACAGTTACGGAAGGAAACAGCTCAGAGAAGTCACGATGCCTCCCTGAGGCCACAGAGCTGCCTGGGGGCCAGAGCCAGGGTTGAAGGGGCCACTGCCCTTACCTGGAGCACTGGCCTCCTTTTGGGGAACTGGAGGGTCAACCTCCCTTCCCTGGGACCTCCCCACAGGGACTCCCAGCCACTCCAAGTTCACTGACAAGAATCCAGGGCTAATGCCCTTCCCCCACGTGGGCAATGGGTTTGAGAGGATGGGTTAGAGTCAGGAAGGGTCTCGGCCACGTCTTCCCTCCCTTCCCCGGCCCCCGCCGCCTCTCCCCACGCTGCCAGCGAGGTAATAAGCTATGCGTGTCGTGTAGAAATGAAACATGTTCTGCAGAACAAATGGTGTTAATTTGCAGCAAGCTCCACAGCCCAGCATTACAGAGCGCCTGGAGGGCGGCTGCAGCAGCTGCGCCAGAATTAACAGCCTCGTGCAGCGAATTAGTGGGGCCATGCATCACCATCAGAGGGACAAAGCTCCCCGAACCCCAAGACTCCCACAGCTCTGTGCTCCAGGGAGGAAGCTGGCTCCTTATGGTGAGAAAGGAAGCTGTGCATCCCTTCCCTCTCAGAGGTTCTAGCCCAGAGAAGCCAGTGGCTCCTCCACCTCGGCCACATGTAGCTGGCCTTCCAGATCTGGGGGGGGTCACTGCATGGCCAGCTGTTGTCAAAATACACCTAGGGCCGGTCCGAGTCGGGGCCTGAGCTCTGGATGCCCACCGTAGCAGCCTCACAAGACAACACCTCCTGCTGTTTTCTTGCCTATGGATTGTGCTCCAGGCCTTTCTCTTGCCTCTCCCCCACAAGGGGCCTAATTAATCTGCCTGTCTATTTACTTCTACTTATTGCTCGCCTATTGGGCTGCTTGGAGCTGCCGGTCTGTATTGATCGTTCCGAGATGCGCCATCTCCCTGGCGATTTGTCTTCCTCGGCGGCCCCTGCCATCCATCCCGCTGACGAGTGTCTGCCCTGGGTGTTAGGAGAAAGCTGCAAATTGCACGTTACATCTTAATGGGCAATTCCAGTAACTTCATTGCATCTGATGAATATTTAACATCACCCATCCATCCCCTTGTCGCTACCCAACGGTGTGTGTGTGTGGGCGGGGGGTGTTGTCCGGGACTTCCACTTGCTGCCTTCTGCTTGTACCTTCTGAGTTTGGAAATCTTGGCTGTTCTCCCTGGACAGGCAGGAAGATGGCAGGTGGGGGAGCTAGGGCATGTTCCTTTGTCTGTGCTACTCAGAACTCAGGGCAGCTGTCTCTTGTTTTCCAGCACTGGTCTTGCTTTGGCTAAAGGCCCCTACCTCTCTTCTCTTCTGTGAGAGAGAAGGTCATTCTGGAATGCATGTCTTCTCTTGGGGACCCAAGGTATGGTTCTGCTTTTGAGATCCATGCTGAACACTGGAGGCTTCCCACAAACACTTCCAGAGTGATGGACCAATAGGCAAATGAGCCAACAGGAGCCTGGACTTAGAATCATAGAACTTCTGGCAAGTGACTAAAAAGTATTTTGTCTAACACACCAGTAGTAAGATAGGGAAACCGAGGGCAGCAGAGGGGAGATTATTTGCTCAGTCCCAGCTCTGTCTCTGAGGCTGTGCCCTGTGGCCGTCCACTAGCCACTCTTGCCTCCTCAAAGCCTAGTCCCACACAGCTTTTTGGTGGGGGGTGGGGTTGAGGGGAGGCCTGCATTCCTCTCCAACCAAGGTCTGGGATAGCTTGAAGGTCCTGGGTGGTCCTGAGACCACAGCCTGCCTCTTGGAAAGGGTACCTGTACCAGGTAGCATCATAAGACTCTGCAGCTGGCTCTGACTCACTCCCCAACCCGGCTGCCTCTGGCCCCCTGCACACGCTCTGACAGAGGTAAGGGCATCTGTAATTGCAAAACCACTTTTAGCCATCTTGATAACTAAGAACGCATACTGTTTCAAATCCCTCAGGCTGTGAATTTGGCGTACCACCGATTCTGCTGCCAGGCAGGAAGCCGCAGTCTCTACATTTGGGAAGCATGTTGCTTTGTTTCTTGTCCCTAAATTGGAAGGCATGGCACTGAGTGATGAGAAGACGCAAAATATAGAGCTTTTAGCTTGGGATGCTGGTGTTGGGGAGACCTGGGTCAAGCTCAGTGCCTGCCGATAGCGGTGCCGATTTCTCTATCTACAGACAGAAGCCGTACACTTGCTGGTATTCAGTGTATATGTGTGAGGATTCCACGTAAGAATGTAACTTGTACTTCTGGAACAAAGTTGGTATTGTGCAGATAATGATGATGATGTGTTGACAGTAATGATGGTAGTGATAACAACGGTGGCAGTAGTGAGAGTGATGATGGTGTGGTGACGATGGTGATGATGGTGATAGTGATGGTGATGATGGTGTTGGTGACGATGATGATAGGGACGGTGATAATAATAGTGACGGTGATGATGGTGATGGTGACAGTGATAATGGTGACAGTGATGATGGTGATGGTGATGATGGTGACAATAGTGATGGTGATGATGATAGTGATGGTGATGATGATGGTGATGGTGATGATGGTGTTGGTGATGGTGATGATGATAGTGACAGTGATGATAGTGATAGTGATGATGGTGACAATAGTGATGGTGATGATGGTGATGATGATGGTGATGGTGATGATGGTGTTGGTGATGATGATAGTGACAGTGATGATAGTGATAGTGATGATGGTGACAATAGTGATGGTGATGATGGTGATGATGATAGTGACGGTGATGATGGTGTTGATATGATAGTGATGATGGTGTTGGTGATGGTGGTGATGATAGTGATGGTGATGATGGTGATGATGATAGTGACAGTGATGATAGTGATAGTGATGATGGTGACAATAGTGATGGTGATGATGTGACAGTGACGGTGATGATGGTGTTGATATGATAGTGATGATGGTGTTGGTGATGGTGGTGATGATAGTGATGGTGATGATGGTGATGATGATAGTGACAGTGATGATAGTGATAGTGATGATGGTGATGGTAACTGGTGGTGATAGCAGTGATGATGATGGTGGTAATGGCATTGATGGTGGCAGTGCGGGCATAATAATAGTTGTGGTGACTGACAAGCATAATGGCCATTATGATCATGACACGGATTGCAGTGCAAGTGGACTTGAATCACTGAGTCCTTCCAGGGCTTCCCACACTGCTTGGCTCACATTTCAGAAAGAAGCTCCCACTTTTGCAGCTCCACAATTTCCAGGGTGTCTAACAGATTTGGGGTAGCCTCACCAACCTTTCCACTGGCTTCCCGATGGGCAGGTCATTAAGTATGTTGCAGTAAGGCCTGGGACCATGGTTGCTGCTGAGATTAGCAGACAGCAGCGTTCTGCAGAAATGTAGACATAAAGGGAAAGGGTGCGCTGGGTGTGGGTGATGCACGTCTCTAATCCCAGCACTCAGGAGGCAGAGGCAGGTGGCTCTCTGTGAGTTTGAGGCCAGCCTGGTCTACAAAGTGAGTCCAAGGCTACATGGAGAAACCCTGTCTTGAAAAAATTCAGAAACTGGGGCTGGAGAAATGGCTCAGCGTTTAAGAGCATTGACTGCTCTTTCAGAGGTCCTGAGTTCAGTTCCCAGCAACCACATAGTGGCTCACAACCATCTCTAGTGTGATCTGATACCCTCCTCTGGCCTGTAGATGTACATGCAGGTAGAGCTCTTTTGGAATAGTAAACATCTATGCTCGATGAGAATTGAAGGGCTAATGTGAAACCTCACAAGCAAAGCAATCAGGAAGCAATGGGAAGAGACCACGCCCTGGACTCAGGTGGTCAGTATTGGCCAAGACCAGCAGTCAGTACACGGAGATGGAGCTGAAGGAGATGCCAGGCCAAGGCAGGGTTCCAAGATAACAAAACCAAGGCGAGAAGGGACGCTGAGCCTCTGCACAGCAGAAATATAGGTTGGTAGGCTGCGACTGGCAGGCAAGGAAGGTAGACTTCCTCAGTAGATATAAATAAATCTTCAGCTTTCAGAAGGGTCAGGGCTTCCGAGCCCGGCTCTCCAACCCTCCCTACTCATCTCTGGCACCAGGCAGTCTCTCTTGTACATTTCTCAATGTTACTCAAACTCCCATTTTTTTCCTGAGAAGCTCCGCTTCAGGTGAATATTTGTCTACAGTGGCGACGTAACACACCTGGATGGTAGATGCTATGACTGGGACACACCGGAGTGTGAGTTCCATATGCTCAGCCATCCTCTCCTGCCCTGCACAGGGCTTCTCAGTGACCTACAGGGCTGTACCAGAAAGAGCATGAGAGACACCCTACCCTTCCCTCCACAGTCCAGGACACTGCTGACAGTGCTCTACACAGCATCCCTCCTGTGGTGCAGGCTGCAGGCCTGAGGGGAGGCTCTTGTTTGTCAGGGCAGGACTAAAGGTGCTTAGCTGGTGGGTAATTGGAGAGTGGCTGGCTATTCATGACCTCTGCCCTTCCCTGGAGCACCGATGCAGAGCAGCCCCTGGCCTCTGAACCCACCTCCAGACCAGGGGTGGCTGGTGGTCACCGCTTGGTTACATCTGCTGTGCACGCGAGAGCACTTCCAGATGTCCCAGAAGGACCCGCTCGAATGTCAATTCCATCTTCTCACAATCATTTTCCGCATCCTCTTAGCGCCGCAAGAACGCAGCCTGCTCGTTTGAATGCATAATTAGCCCAAGCATTCTACCTCGCTAATTTCAAGGCAGGGGACGCCAGTGGAGGGGGCTTAGGAATTTGCATATTAATTTAGCCGAGGGAGAGAAAAATTGTTTACCACTTTCTTCTCGCAGTTGCTCACAGAGGACTTAACCCTTTCTGCTCTCCATCTGGAGCCTCCAGGAGGGAGTGCATGGGGGTGCAGCTAACACCCCCTGAAGACCCTTCCTACTCAAACCAGCCCACCTAGGCTCCATGGGACCACTCCAGGGTCTCTGTGCACACACCACTGGGTTCAGCTACCTGTCCCTGGCTTTGCCGAGCCACATGTCTACCCACTTCAATATTAGACAGTGTGTGGACCCACAGATGACCCCCAAGTACCCCTCCTTAAATGATCGTCCTATGCAATCGTTAGAAGCCAGGCATCTGGGTCCCTTTGGCCACTCCATTGTCTTTATCTGTTTGCTGCTTTGTGCCATAATTGTTCACTGTGTCCCATGTCTAGGGCCGGTATAGTGCTAGGTGCATAACAAGTGGCAGGCTAGCTATTGCTACTCTGCCTTCTCCGCAAGGAAGCCAACCACTGGCTGCAGTGGCCAATGATGAGAGAGGTGCTACAACTAGCTCCCAGCATCCTCTGGGTTGAGCATCCACTGGAGAGATGAAGTACCTGGTGGAGGTAGCACCTGCCTTGGCTCTTGCAGAATGAGGATGCTTCTCCAACTGACGGAGCTGGTGTGAGGAGGGAAGCAAAGGGGACCCTGAAACGTAGGGGAATGGGCTATCTGTCCCCACCATGTTTAAGGGTTTGCGATGCTGCGTCCCTGAGTCTGTCCACCACCCGGGGCAGTGAGCTGCAGTGATTGCAGGCAACTCTGGTTCTCTCCAAGACTGCATGATACCACAGTGCAAATGACAGTGCATGCTGTGCTCGGCGGCTTCAGGGAGGACCAAGCTGTGGCAGACTAGGTACTGGACAGGAGTTTCCTGATGCTTGGCTCTCTAGAAGAGGAAAGCCCACGAGGAAGGAGCAGGAGGAGGGTTTCTAGAGTTCTAAGCACCCATGGGAGACAGAAGGCAAAGGTCTGAGAACAGACATTAAGGTGCTTGGAATCCAGAGTCCTAGGGAGCCAGTAGTTGAAGTCTTTTGGATGCATGGAATGAATGAACACCAACATGTCCCCCAGCTGAGCCCCTCTAGACAAACAAGAACCCCGGGCAAGTTCCCACAGAGCCCACCTGGCATTGGCACTGAAGGCCACCTCAAGCAAGGAGCCACGTCCTCATTGCAATATCAGTGGCCCAGAGACCCAGAGGCAAGCTGCTCACCACCTGTAGCCTTCACGGGATTCTTAAGTCTGCCCTCAGTCCACGCACTGGCAGTGTGGTGCAGGGTGAATGCCAGAGGGCCCTGTCCTGAGCCTGACACTTGGCACACGCCCAGTGAAACCAATGCCCAGAGGAACCGACGCACACGTTCAGCAGACAGGGCTGATGTCTCCCGAGTACCCCGCCACTTGGCTGCAGAGCAGGGTCTTGGTGACCAGAGTGGAGACCTAATGACTCAAGGGGTACAACTGAGGTCAGAGAAGCAGAGGTGCTAGGAACACTCTGGTACAAGACTGTGACAGCTTTCCCAGAAGCCTCCTTTGTGCGGGACAGAAAAACTGAAGGGTAAAAATGAGACCTAGGACCATGAAACTGCTGGCCATGATGGAGGGGCACGGGGGGGGGGAGGGGGGGCAGCAGGGACTGCACACTGACAGAACCATACAGGAAGCAGGAACAGTGCTGAAGATGCGCTTGGTCCCAATACAAGGAATCAGAGCCATTTCTCCCCTTCCCCCTCCTCCCCCCCCAGGCCCCCCCCCCCCCGCCCCTCAGCTGGGCTCTCAGACTTAGGGGCGGAAGGCCAGGCTGCGGTTTAGCCAAGCTCAGCTCAGTCTGCCTGTGACACTGGAAGAAGAGGAGTGCGGAGGTCCAATAGCTCAGCCAAAGCCCACACAGCTACCAGCAGAACATTCTTCCAGTGTGTTTGGAACGGGGAGTCTTACAGGATGAAGAAGATCTGATTGTGCCAGAAGACCCCAGGGACACATCCCAGAGCCCAAAGGGCACAGAGGCAAACTCCTACCATCTGGGAGGGCGGCACTCCTGAGGATGGGCGTGTGGGTAGTTTCATCTGGTAGTGGGGAGAAATGGACACCACCGCCAATCCTGTATCCACCTTGCCTGAGCCCAGGGCCATATCTCTTTTCTCCCAGCTCCCTGGAGCCTCCCACACAGGAAGAGGCAAAGCCCATCAACTAAAGTGTGAGGCCTTCTATGGGAGTGGAGAGCAGAGGCCCAAGGATCACAAGCATGTAGCCAATGCAGGTTCCTGGGCCAACACAGGTTCAGGGTCCAGACCCCCCCTTCACGGGGCTCTCTACCGAAGTTTTCAACCACCTAGGGTCTCAGAGCTCCAAAAGAGGTCAAAGGGCTGTCCACCTCACATTAGCCAAGCCCAACAATCTTCTCTGAACTTCTTTCTCTCTGTGGTCTTCCTCCCTCCTAACGAGTCCCTCTGCTCTGGGTCTCCTTTTTGCTCTGAACCCCAACTCCCTAGGGTATATAGTGGCACAAGCCCCCCCTTTCTCCTGCACCAGCAGGTGTTCATCAGGGACTTGTGAGATGGACGGCTGATGGAAGGGAGGCTGACCTTTGGGAAGGAGGCATGGCTGATGCTAGGAGTGGGTCTTGTGTGTGTGAACTCTGTGAGCCAAGGCAAGAAGGCTGAAGCCAGGCTGCCCCTATCATGTAAGAGGGTAGGCACTGCCCTATAGCAGGGCGGGAGCCCTGGGGAAGCAGGGAACAGCTTGCTCAGGCCCCCTGCCGCTTCTGCTCATCCAAGTGAGGCAGGCTGGCTTCCTTTGTGTGGATGTGTGGGCGTTCGTGGGCTGGGCCTGGAGGTAATTTGTCTGCCTCCTGCAGCTGGCTGTCATCTCACATCTGTGAAGCAGCTTCGTTTCACTGTCATTAAAAAATCCCAGGTCTGACAGGTAGCAAAAATCTAACGTGAAAACAACATCCTGGGGACCAGTCTTGGCTCCAGTGGGAGCCCAGCTCCTCGCCCTCGACCCATCCCTTCAGGGAGGCCAGGTGGGACTTGGCCTCCTGCTCTATCCTGGAGTGGGCAGGCTGAGTTGAACAGGTGTTCCCTGCTACCCAATACAGAAGAAGAAGAAGAGAGTCAGGGCAGAGAGGGAAAGCTGTGGGAAGGCAGAGACCCATCCCTGCCACCTGCTGCCTGGACTGTGCCACACAGAAATCTCAAGGGGCCACAGATGAGGGAAGGAGACCCCAGAGATCTAGGCAAGCATTCAGGCCCTCCCCCTGGGAGGAGGCTGGCTGTTTCTGATGGGTTCTTTTTTACTTACTTGACACCTCTTTTTTTTTTCTGGGTAAGGATAAGAACCCCATTGGGAATGTTTGACAGGGTCAAGCAAAGCCCTCCCCATCCCCCAATATGCCCGTCTCTTCTCTTCCCTCATGTCTCAGAGACCTTCAGTATAGGGTCTGGGCTTCAGGAGCTGGGCTGGACCCTAGCCCCACCTCTCGAAACATCTCCAGGGACATGTAGCATCTTTTGACTTCTCTGAGCCTCCAGGGATACAGTTCTAAAGAGTGGTGAGTGGAAGGGATGCGTCCAGCCATGGTGCATGGGTGTACTGGGCCTTAAGCTCCAGGAGGAGAGCAGCCTACAGCGGGACTGTCACCCACAGCTCTGCCGTGGGCTGTTGGAAAGCACTCAGGTCCTGGGACAATGGTAGTTTCTCCACTCCCTCTTCTTACAGGAGACCAAGCCCATAGTAGATACCAGACCCCATCACAGATCTGGCACCTTGCCTGTTCACCAGGAGTCAGGCTCAGAGGTAGCCTGCATGGCAGTACTGGGCCTGTCCTGGGCCACTGTAGGCCTGTATGCACATGTCCCCACAAGAACCCAGGGTCTCACTGAGACGTCATCGATTAAGCCTGTTGGCTGGACCTAGATTAGTCAGAACCTGCGGTCCTGCCCCCAGGCCCAGTGCATAGACAGGGTTACTATCTAGAGATTTCAGTGGATTCTCAGCATTGCTCATCTCTCCTGCGGGTGGGTAGGGAGGCCCTTCCAAGGCCTGGAGCCCCTCCAGGAGCCAGGGAACCCAGCACATGGAGGGTTAAGCGCTGATGATGGCTTTGTCTCTGCATCAGTGTACATAATGTGCTGTGCATTTGCATACTGCAGTGTGCGCTCAATTAAAATGAACTTTTAATTTCTTCTAAGTAAATTACTTCTTGCCGGTACGTGATGTGCACAAATGTCAGAATAATGCGAGAGCCTTAATGAGCTGGGGAGTGGGGCTGGTGGGGGCTGACTGAAACAACCCAGGAAACACACATGTCTACATGCCACACTAACACGGGCCACACACTGTCCCTCGGGCAGGGCACACACAGACCCGTGACTGTTGGTTGTATCCATTCTGCACTCATCACACACACACCCTAGCTGGGCCATGGGTGTCCACTCACACTGTCTCTCCCTCAGCTGGGGTCTTTTCCTTGTGTGTCTCTGATGCCTGCACACTCACATATAAAGGATCCCCCTGAGGGACATGTGGGTTGACCCAGCCTCAGTTTCCCCTTCTACTCCTTACTCTGGCTGTAAATGAGGGATATGTGTTTAAAGGGACTGAAACAACGGGAACTGGAAGCAACAGGAAGGCAGTGGCAACTATGGCTCCCTCCACCACCCTGGCCCCTGTGTGGGTCTAGCAGACCGAGCCCAGACCTGCAGCATGCAGGAGGGCAGGTAACACTGCATCTGGTCAGGGGAGGAATGGGAACTTGGACCAAGACACACAGCAAGTAAAGGGGTGAAGAGTGTCACCCCCCCCCCGCAAGGCCTGAGTGCCCCCCCTCAAGGCCTGACCTCACTCACTGATTCCAAGTCCCAGAAACTATAAGGAGCATCAGTCGTCACCACAGTTGGCATGAATGGGGTCAGGGGAAGCCCGGCAGAACCTTCTGGCACAACTCATTTCCCTCACACAGCACTTTTTTTCAGGACCTTGGAGAGGTCCAAAACCCAGGCAAGACTGCAGCCCTCCACCTTGGTCCTCTTAGCCAAGCCCTAGCCATTATCCATAGAGTCAGCAGACCAGACACCATCTCAGGCCCGCAGGCCTAGGATCAGCACTGGCTTTAGCACCCACAGGTCTCATGTACATAATCACTTGGAAACTCTTAGCACCTTGTATGTGCCTCAGGGTGCCCCAGGCCACATTTAAATCCCCTGCTCTAGGGGCCTGCAAGATGGCTCAGAGAGAGGATAAAAGATGTTTGTTTGCCACTAAGTCTGACAACCTGAGTTTGATCCTTGGGACCCACATGGTAGAGGAGAACTGACTCATACAAGTTGTCCTCCCACCTCCATGTGTGCACAGTAGCATGTGCATGCCCATATGCATAGGCAAGCATGCACGCACGCACGCATGCGCATACGCACGCACACCACATGACACACAACCCCTCTCCCCATGCCACATTCTGTTGGAGCTACTCATAAATGTGTCTGGGGCCATGTGTGGAGCACAAATCGGTCTCGCTGGGTATGAGGCCACTGCCTGGCACCTGGCAGCACCACCAGTGCAGTGGAGGTAACAGTGCCTGCAGCAACTCTCCCTGAGTGTGCGTCTTCCACGAGTCAGGCTTCTGGCAGGCCCGACTTGGCCTCTCATAACTCCTTGACCCCCTTGGGGCTCAACTTGTCAACAGAACCTTCTGTGCCAGTATCAACTATACCAGGAAGAGCCCTGTGGAGGGAGGTGGCACCAGCTACACAGACCTTGCCAATAAGGCATCACTGGAACAATGTGGCTGTGTGCCTCCTGCTCTGCAGAGGGAGGTCAGGGAGGGTGTCCTGGGGGAGGGAGGCAGCAAGTTGATTATGAAGGGTGCGTTGGGATGAGCAGCCCTGAGGGGACACAGGGTGAGGAACCAGCCTGACTGTGCTGGAGGAGCATGTCTGTCTATCCTGAGCTTGCACCTGGGGAACTGGAAGGTGCAGTTAGCGTGGAGAGGGAGTAGGGGTCAGGGCAGCACCGGCAAAGAAGCAGAGGCCCCGAAACCCACACGGCTGAAGAGACAACCATATGGTGGTGGTCCTTATAGCTGTGGCTGCTAAAGGACACAGAAGAGGAACAGATGGGACATGATGGACATATTGGACTGATAGAGTGAGGGAAGGACTTTAGGGGAACACTCACCAGGGAGCAGGAGGGGTGTGGACTGTGCTGGGGCCCCCGGCACCATGCACACACTGAGGTTTGAAAGATGAGGCTAAGAGTGCAAAGGGGAGGCTGAGTGGACTCTGTTATAGCCAAGGAAGGTGACCCCAGGTGCAGTCCAGCATAGGGCAGAAATCTTCAGAGATACCGCCTATGACCAGCCCAGGGTGACGATGGGGAACCCAGCACAATCCTTACTGGGAAGGCATAATAATTAAGCACCAGCAGGTCACAGGGTCACTGAGAGAGAAGAAACAAACCAGCTCAGCCTGCAGAGTTGCCTGTGTGTGGTCTCTGTGAAGCAGTGCATGGTGCCTCTGAATGCCCTGCCCAGGGACTCCAGAGGCTCGCCAGAGTGGGAAGAGAAAGAAGTGCCAGGCAGGAGGCTATCTCCATGGAATGCCCCTCTCTGCCACCTCAAAACACCCACCTCAGCCGGGTACCCACCCTCTAGGACCTCTGAGGTCCTAAGCTATGCTTGCTGGTCCTCCCACCAAGGACTCACCAGTCCCCACTCTGTCACCAGGTCCTGCCTGTTCCCCAGCCATCAGTTCCCAGAATGTTCTCTCTCCTTTCCAATCTGCTCATGGATAATAGCTTGGAAAGTGAGGAGGGGCAGAGGTTGGGGGAGGGGATGGGGAGCCAGTGAGTCAAGGACAGGCCCAGCACACAGAGGGGAACAGGTTGCCGAAGCCCCAGTTCCAGCTTTATGTGCATTCAAGGTATAGATAACTGTCAGACTCCACCTCTTGTGATACCTGAGGACCCACCCAGCTCCGCTAGCTGTGCTGTGCCCATCAAGTCTTTATTTCTGTGGTGGGGGAGGAGCCATCTTCTGCTATCCCAGTGGCTGAGTCTGACAGGATGATCCACTCTCAGGTCCCTTCCTCCCTATTTTTCAAATCCATCTTTCCCCTGAAGAGGCTTGACAACTGCCACTCCCTTGGAACCTGGGGTCTGCATATTCAGGTGTGTACACATATGTACATGTGCTCATGTATGCATGTGGTATGTCAAGTATGCGTGCACGCCTGTGTGCACACGTGAGGTGACTGGAGCCCAGCTTTCCCCCCATTGGTGAAATTTACATTGAACCACAAATTAATTTCATAATTTTTTTTCTCTCTAATTATGCCAACATCTGTTGCAAGGCAAGCTGTGTGTGTGCATTTTAATGTCCCTCCCCTGCTCGCCTGCTCACAGCATTGCTGTCTGTCTCTGACTGAACTTTTCAATAATTATCACCAAGAGAAGATCTCGACTTCCATTTTTCTTGCTGCTCAAGACAGGGAGAGAGATGATGGGGGGAGAGGAAGGGAGCGACGGGGGGTGGGGCAGATGGAAAGGAAAGATAAGAAAGGGACACAGGGAGTAATGGCACGTGGGTGGGCTGGAGGAATTTCTTTGTTCCTGCAGGAAGTTAGTGTGACTGTGAGGAGAGCACCAGGGCAAGACAGGGAGGGAAAGCAGTTAGAATCCCAGAGGCATGGCTGCTTTCTCAAGGCCCAATGGTGAAGGTGAACACACTCACAGCACAGGTGAGGAACCATGGGAACCATGGTGCCTCATCTTGTGGGGTCCAGAAGAGGTCCCCGAGACAGCCTCTGGTCCTGACAGGAGGCCCGGCCTGTATGTGGTGCCCACACCTAAAAGAGAAGATGCCTCTGGGAACACTGAGAAAGAGCATTGACATCGCTTTCCCACCAGCAGCCAGCTGCTGGCCCAAGGAAGAGGGTGACCCCAGAATCATCAGAGACAAAGGAATCTCCAGAAATAATCCTCCACCCTGCCCTTGCACTGAACATGTGACAAGGTGTGTGAGCATGTCATATGTGTAAGCTTGAGCGCTGTGCGCATGTACACGCAATTTGTACTGGGCACGCACATGAGTCATTTGTGTGCCTATGCATGTGTATGTGCCTGCAATACTAACTCTGCTCAGCCCTGCAGGGCAAGTGGACCCCAGGGAGACTGCATGCATCAGGGCACTTGCTTGCAGCCGAGCCTGAAGTCTGCCTCTATATATTGTGTGCATCTCGTGACGCTGGGCAGGCACTGGCCCTCTTCTGTGAGCCTCAGTTTCCTCAGGCATCTAACAAGAGCCAAGCAAGCACCCTGCACAGAGAGGTCACTAGCACATAGCAGCTGTTCCCTGTGACAAGTGAAGGTGTGTGCTCTCGGCTCTGGCCGTTTCTTGGAGATGGAGACCGGTACTCCAGAAGTGCATCTGCACGCCCTGAGCCTGTCACCTCCTTTCTTCTCCTCACTGGAAGAGTCCCCATTGGTCCCCTGGCTGCTCAGGTCCTCTTTTCAGCAGCCCATCCTCCTGACAGTGGCCACAGTGGAACTTATGAGCATAATGCCTAACCTAAAGCTGCCTGCCCTCCTCATGACATCTGGGTCATATCTACCATCCTGTGACAACAGCCTGGGCTGGATCCCTCATCCTCAGTGCTTGTGAAGTACACCTGAGCTCCCACCTCCAGAGACCCCCTAGCCCTTTTACATGCTCTCCTTCTCAGCCCTTCTCCTGACCTTGCTTGGTGTCTCCTAGGTGGGCTTCTAGGCTTGCCCCCTCCTGGCCGACTGAAGCTGCCTTAGCTCATGCTGCACAGGCATCCAGGTAAGCATCCCTAGGCTGTTTCTCTGACCCCTCACCATAAACACACACACACACACACACACACACACACACACACACACACCTGTATCCCAGGCCTATAGCTTTTCCAGGGCAGAACATTTTTATCTCATCCCCAGAGCGTGAGCCACGGTTGATGTTTAAGGACCTTTTGTTAAATACTGAACAAACTCCAAAGCAGACACAAGCATGCTTCCCAGCTCCCCTGGACCCACTTCTGGGACTATGGCATCCAAAGACCCCCATCCCCACATGCTAGATGTCCATTTTGCCCAGAAGAAGATATAAGCAGGCATTGAGAAGAACAGCTGCCACCCAAACCCATGTCTCTAGACATTGTAGTGACACCACCAAGGTGCCCATGGAGAACCATGAAAGCCTGGGCACTTGCCTCAAATGAGGGGCTAGCCTTATGCACCTGTGGAGCACTGACATGAGAGTGAGACTCATGCCCCCGCAAGAGACATCCCCCAAATGTACCCAAGGACATAACGTCTGAATGACCCTGGGGGTGGGTATGGGAAGACTCTAATGGGATCAGTGTATTGAAGGAACCCCATCTCAGATGGAAGGACAGAAAGTTATGGAAGGAAGTGGAGGGTGAGGCTGCTTCTGGCCATGGTTAGAATAACTGACTTTAGAATTGCATGTCTGCCAGAGGCAGCTGCTTAGCTGCACAAAGCCTGGGCAGATGTGGGAGCGTCCCCTGAAAGGAAAGCTTATATGTAGAATGCTTGGTCCCAGGCTGTGGACCCAATCCTTGAGAGGTGACTGGACCCTGAGGGTCTGACTTACTCAGAACATAGATCCATAGTTTGGTGGCATCACGGAGAGGTGGGGCCTCATGGGAGGAGGCGCTGACTGGGGGCACTTCCTTCCCATCTGTTCTCTCCCCTTTCTTGCTCTCCCGCCGGCCCCCCGGGCCCCCCCCCCCACCACCCGCCCCATTTTCCCCCTTTCTTCTTCCCTTCCTAGCCCTATCTCCTCCTTGTCTCACCCCGTATGGCTGCCACAATGCTCCACCTCCCCCCAGGCCAAAAGCAGCAGAGCCAGTCGCCCTTGGCCCGAAGCTTGCAAAACGTAAGCCAAAGCAACTCTGTTTTTCTCTTTTTAAGTTGTCCTGTTTGACACAGCAACAAAATGGTGACCAACTGGACCGAGGAAGCATCTTTGAGTGCTTGCACAGACAGCTACGAACCACCCTGAGGTTTCTGCCTGGAGAAGGTTCTCAGGCCCCTGCTGAGTAATGTGGAGGCAGGAACAGTGCGGTGGTCTTAGCATATGCAGGAAGCAGAGGTTAGTGTTCAAGGGTACCAAGGTGTCTGCAATTAGTGGCGCAGAGAGAGAAGGAAGCTGTACAAACAAGAGGCCAGAGAAGCTCCCTGGAACCACGTGTGACATGAGTAGAATGCACAGGCCCTGTGAGAACTGCTGCTAGAAGGTGTAGAGGCTCTGTTGCACTAGTGACAGTGTTCAGTCCACATGGACTGAGTGCAGGTACCCGCTGAAGACCCGGAAAGGGCAGGTCTTGAGAGCAGAGTGATGATGGTCCTAGCACAAGGGTTGCCAAGCACGTCTTCCCCTGTGTGAACAGCTTTGCCGGGTAAGGCTTCACGGCTGGAGTGAATGTCACCCTCTCTATAGAAAAGATCTCAGGGGGTTGGGGATTTAGCTCAGTGGTAGAGCCCCTGGGTTCGGTCCTCAGCTCTGAAAAAAACAAAAAAAAGAAAAGACCTCAGAGGACAGACCCCAGAGAGAGAGGTGACCCAGATGTTGGGATTAAAAGAGAAAGGTTCGAAAGAAAGACAGGTGAGCAGCAGTTTGGAGATGACGAGTAAAGGAGCAGTGTGATGGGGAGACAGGAAGATGGATCCATTTCTAAAAATACAAATTTAAGCCCCGTTTTAAAACTCAGCATGGCCATAGACATGCCACCTTTGCCAAACAGTCATGAAGCCCTGGATTCTGTCTCCAGCACCTATAAACCAGGCATGACAGTAGCAGCTCACACCTATACAAGAACTCAGGATGTGGCTACCAGAGGATCAGCGGTTCAAGGTCATCCTCAACTACAGATCGAGTTAGAGGCCATCCTGGGATACAGGAAATCCTGCCTTAAAAACAAAAGAACAGCTGGGCATGGTGGCACACGCCTTTAATCCCAGCACTCAGGAGGCAGAGGCAGGCGGATCACTGTGAGTTCAAGATCAGCCTGGTCTATAGAGCCAGTCCAGGCCAGCCAAGACTACACAGAGAAACCCTGTCTCGAAAAACCAAAAACCCAAAAGAACAAGAGGCTGGCTCCAAGGTTAAGAGCACTGGCTGCTCTTCCAGAGGTCCTGAGTTCAATTCCCAGCAACCACATGGTGGCTCACAACCATCTATAATGAGATCTGGTGCCCTCTTCTGGTGTGAAGTTGTACATGCAGATACAACATTGTATACATAATAAATAAATACATACACACATACACATACATACATACATACATATTAACCAAAACAGAACAGAAGAACAAAAATCCTACCACCTGTGGTAGGATATGAATCAGTGTCACATGTATGTGATTTGGATGTGGAGGGAGAGGACAGAGATTCAGAGTAGATGAAAAAACATTATTCTACAAATCAATAGAGGTCATGTGGCATAAAAACTAAAAGGCAGGTGCATCACAGGCAAACTACTAAAACTAAAGCTAAAGAGACCACCTCAGGCGCACGCGGAGAAAACCAGAGGCATCACAGGCAGGAGCATGCGGTAAGGAACACCGATGACGCCTAACCCGAGGCGATGCAAGCCAGAGGCAACAACGGTAAGGAACATCGATGACGCCTAACCCGAGGCGATGCAAGCCGGAGGCAGCAGGAGAGTGTCTTTAAAATATTGAAACAAACATATAAACAAAGAAAAAAATGAAACATCCTTCAAGAATTAAGCTGCAATAAAGCAATTTTGGTTAAACTAAATCTGAGCTAGTCCATCAGAACAGACGTGTGTGTGTGTGTGTGTGTGTGTGTGTGTGTGTGTGTGTAGAAGTCTTTCAAGAGAGGAGCGGCCTGGAGAGCCTCAGGCCTACCGAGAAAGTCGGAATATGGTAACGCAAAGTCTTCTTTTCCCTTCCAACCTTTGTTAGGCGACAGTGAGATGGACAAGTGGTGTCTGGGGAGAAGCACGGCATTTGCAGAAGGAACATGTGTGCTTTCACCACAGGACAGGAGGGCGGAGTAGTCCATCCTTTCATAGCATCAGATCAATCAGTATAGATGTGATATGAATCCAAAACAACAATATAATCCTTAGAGCAGCTGCCAAAAATAAGAGATGCTAAGAGGTATATCTCCTAAATAAAATCAAATGTTACAGAACAACCAAGTACAATCAAGTAGGCAAGAATAAAAATATAAAGCAAAACCAAAGTTTGTATATAAAACAAATAGCAAGATAGTTTAAGCTTAACCATGTTAATAATTAAATTAAATATAAATGGGTTAATATCTGAATTAAAAACCAGAGATTGAAGGGCTGGGGTGTGTGGCTCAGATTTCCTATCATGTTAGAAGCCCTGGGTTGGTTGAATCCCCAGCACCACAAGAAAGGAAAGGAAACAAAAGGAGTGACAGTGAGATTGCTTAGTGAGGAAAGGTGCTTGCCACAAAACCTGACAACCTAAGTTTGATCCTCCTTATGGTGGAAGGAGAGAACTGATCCCTGAAACACACACACACACACACACACACACACACACACACACACACTTTTTAAAAATTGAAAGGAACCCAGGAATGCTAATAGTGGACAGAGTAGACTGTGGACAAGAAGTTCTGTTAGAGCTGAAGGGCAACACATCAGTTATGAACTCATAAGGGAGAACCGTAGTCATGAGTCTGCTCTTAAGAGTTTCAAACAGCCAGGTGTGGTGGCGCACACCTTTAATTCCAGCACTCAGGAGGCAGAAGCAGGCCGATTGCGGTGAGTTCAAGGCCAGCCTGGTCTACAAAGTGAGTCCAGGACAGCCAAGGCTACACAGAGAAACCCTGTCTCGAAAAAGAAAAAAAAAGTTTCAAAAATGGGGCTGGAGAGATGACTCAGTGCTTAGGAGCACTGTCTGCTCTTCTAGAGGTTCTGAGTTCAATTCCCAGCAACCACATGGTGGCTCACAACCATCTATAATGTGATCCGATGCCCTCTCCTGGTGTGCAGGTGTGTATGTAGGCAGAGCACTGTATACATAATAATAAATAACTTAAAAAAAAAAAAAGAGCTTCAAACACACGGCACAAACCTAGGCAGATCTAAAGGGAAACAAACTCAGAGTAACAGGTGGAGTTTCCAACTTCCCTGTCAGATATAGACAGAAAATCAGGAGAAACAGAAGAATGAGAAGAAAGGAGCCAAAGATAACATTTCAGTCACCATGACCTAATTGATAGTAGTAGGGCCCTTCACCCAACAGCTACAGAGTACACAGAATTCCCACAGATGCAAACCAAAGGGAAAGTGTGGCAATATTTTAACACTTTTATTCCCAATGCATTTGACACTGAAGGAGGTTGGGTACTTTTGACACAGCAGAGAGCACTTGAGGTTTCCATGGCTAACAAACCTCTTTCCACCAAAGCTCCCGTGTCTCCTACCAAGAAACAAAACATACAAAATGCCACAAATCTGAACACACAACTAACAAGCCCCCTCTGCCACTCCTTGTTGCTTTAGGTGCCAGGACGCTCAGAACAGGACCCCGGACTCAGCAGAGCACAGTGATCCAAGGTGCAGGCAAGCTGCTGTCTCTACAGCTGCTGTTTCTGTTTTCTGACATTTCTCAAGCTTACACGTGTGTGTGTGTGTGTGTGTGTGTGTGTGTGTGTGTGTGTGTGCGCGCGCGCGCGCGTGCGCACACATTATAAATAAAATTTCCAGAGGAACTGGTCTTTGTGTACAGAGGGCCTTGACATCTGCTGGCCTGTCTGAGTTGGGCTTTCTGATGCCCATTCAACTGGAGTGTCCCCAGCTGTGCCTTCTCCAGCCATCTCTGGAGTCCGCACCTGAGGAAGCCCCACCCTTGCTTGGCCCCTCAACCTGACTCAGGTAACCCCATCTTTTATGGCTGCAGATATAACTATGGCCAGCCCTCCTAAGCTCCAGCCCTGTAGCATGGAGGCTCGGGACCGCCCCCTGGGGCCACTGCTACTGGGCACAGACTTAAAAGCAACGGGATCCACTGGGCACCGAGCATGCTCTGCTCTCTCCACTCACTCGGGTCCTGCAGCCAGCACCACCTTTGTTTACAGCTCCAACAGGACACTGGACTATTGAAGGGGGAGCCTATCAGCTTTTTTCAAGGCCAATCCATGGCTCCCCTCTGCAGAATCACTGTGTGTGGGATCCTTGGTCATGTGTCACCTGCCTGGGCCCTGCAGATCACAAACATGTCCGTGAGCTGAGTGGCTACATGAACACACACCTGACGGTCGTCCACAGACAAGCTAAGTTGTGGCCTTCTGTAGCTTGGGTCCTCTCATCTTACAGTGGGGAACTGGCTGCCTGCCCTGCACGGAGAACGATACAGACACTAGCAAGCTAAAACCCACCATCCTGGACTCGGTGGTGACAGGATGCATCTAAGGGCTGTCGCAGAGGAAAAGGCAGAGATTCCCAGCCCCGTTCCCACCTCTGAAGAAGCAGGAGGCCCCAGCCCACCCCTCCTCCTCCAATGTTTGCTGTTTTGTTGTTGTTGTTAATTTCTCACCAGGTGGAACCAGCACTGTGGGGCTTAATTAAGCTCAGCCAGCTGTTGCTGAACACGGGTATGCGGTGCATGGCAGAGTCAGCCCGGAGCAGTGGGGTGGGGAGGGCCGGAGCCACACGATCCCAGGGATAGATGGAAAGAGTTTGAGGAGCTGAACTCTGGGGCTGCCAGTGAGGGGGCGCGGTGGGGGGGGGCGGGGAGGACGCTGTAGGCAGGCCCAAGGATGCCCAACCGCTGCTTCCATCCCCTTCCCCCTCCACACACTGAAAGATCTTAGCTCCTGAGAACTGAGACCCGCCCACCCTCGCAGAGGACAAAGGGAAACTTCCAAGAGAGGAGACAGGACAGCCCAGGGGAAATCTTACGGATGAGCTGCTCAATGCATAGGGGGTAGAAGTAGAGAGATGGGAAGGAGAAGGAGAGAGGAGGTGGGGGGGAGGAGAGAGGAGAAGGAGAGAGGGGGGAAGGGAAGAAAAAGAAAGGTGTGGTGGATGGAGGGGTGTAAGTGGGGTGTAAGTGGGGGTGCATGTAGGAGAGTGTGTATCATGTGTGTTGGAGAGGAAATATGTATGATGTGTGTGTGCACACATGCAGTGGTGAAGAGCACAGGAACATATATGCACAGGGATGTGTGTATGCAGTGGGTCAGCGTGGGGTGTATAGGGGTGTATAGGGGCTCTCTGTTCACACTCATGTAGGCAAGACAGGTTCTGCTTTCCCCTGAGGGTGGTTCACAACTTTACTCACATTTCCCATTAGGCATTAATAGATATTTCTGCGTATTTGGGAGTACAAAGCACTGGGCCAAACAAAGAGGAGCTGGTGTGCTGCTGTGGTGAGGGATGGGGTACCCCTGGAACCCTTTATCCAAGGTGACAACAAGTTGAGCATGCACTAGCAAATGTCCGGTTAGCGGAGTCAGGTGCAGAAAGTGGAGGGAGCTAGGAAGGAGCTAGGAACTAACACGAGAGTCCATTCTTTTACCTCCAGAGCAAGAAATGGACCACACCCACGCCTCAGATGCTGACTCCCTCACACTGAACTGTCAGACACCCCAAAGATATAAAGAACCTCTAGGGACTGGAGAGATGGCTCAGTGGTTAAGCGCACTGTCTGCTCTTCCAAAGGACCCAGGTTCAATTCCCAGCACCCACATGGCAGCTCACAACTGTCTGTAACTCCAAGATCTGACACCCTCACACCAATGCACATAAATTAAAATTAAATAAAATATTTTAATTAAAAAAAAAAAGAACCTCTAGACATAACAGAAGGCATCCAAGCGGCCAGCAGAGATGCCCAACACTGCCACACATCTGCCCACATAACAATGACAACAACAAAACCATACAGCCAGGACCAGTGAGAACTAAAAGTGACAGGCACAGTTGCTCGCAGGCCACAGGGGCTGAACGTGTCCCTACAATCTAGAAAGCTGTTGGCTAGAGGAGCAACAGCAACCCAAGTCATTCCTGCAAGCCGTGGACCCCTATGAAAGCAGGGGGTGGACTGCGTTCTCTTCCCAGACTAGGTAGAAAGTAAAAGGGCAAATGTAATATTACATACTCCAGTTTCATAAGTCCTTCAGCAGGACTGCACCCCGTGGGGACAGAGGCAGGCAGCATCACCCTGAGGAATTGAGAGGCCCGGCAGGCAGGTGAAGGCTTCAGATTATATGTGTTTGGATGGAACTCCACACAGGGTCTTGGGGTGGTGGTCGGGGGGGGGGGCTAGGCACGTGCCTGGAACATGTTTAGCTAGCATTTTCTCAGGTCACGCACAGCAGCCAACAGACCCCGCTTTTTTGTCACTTTGTAGACCAGGCTGGCTTTGAACTCACAGCGATCCGCCTGCCTCTGCCTCCCGAGTGCTGGGATTAAAGGCGTGCATCACCACCGCCCAGCCTGACCCCGCTTTTGCTTATCGTGTTTTTCTGTCACTACAGTACCTACCATCTTCCTTGGGACCAGATGACGAGATGGTAGAGCTTACACAGGTGTCTTTGTTCAGCTATGAAAACACGAGTCAGCCCTGGTACCCTGAAGACCATCTGGTTCCCCAGCTGCCTATGGGGAAGAGAATGAAGGGCAGGTGAGGAGCCAGCTCCACTGCCCTCCTGGCTCTCATAGCCTGCCTTCACCTGAAAACCACACCTGAGCAGGTGGCTCCAGCCCTGCTCACAAACGTTGCTTCCCATATTACTTGTCCCCTCCCCCCACCAGCCCATTCCCTGTTAATATACACGCTCCTCAGATGATTGACACACACCTCACCCAATGAGTTTGCAGGTCCATTCTGACTCCTCCTAAATAGTGCACCTGAGATGGAAACACTTGAGGGAATTGCTGCATGAAGTTGGGGGGGGGGCGGAGTCTTTGTCTCCCCAGACTGGTCTGCGGGTGGACTGTTCTGACTTGGGAACTTCGAGCTGGCCTGGTGGGGAGTAGGAGGGGGGCGGTTTCCAAGACACCTTCCATATTTGCTCTCCTGTGTGTCCTGCCTGCCCTGCTGGGATTGAATCCAGGAACTTGTGCATACTAGAGAAGCAATCCAGCACCGAGCTACGGCCCGGCCCTCCCAGATTTGCTCTGCGTGACTCCTTTAGAAAGATGTTCAAAGGCAGGGCGGTGGTGGCACAGGCCTTTAATCCCAGCACTTGGGAAGCAGAGGCAGGCAAATCTGGGTGAGTTCAAGGCCAGCCTGGTTTACAAAGCAAGTCCAGGACAGCCAAGGCTACACAGAGAAACCCTGTCTCGGAAAAAAAAGGTGTTCAAATTGTGGCATTTTTTTGCAGGATGGCTCTGCAAGGAATAATATCTCTGGTGAGGTCAGAAGGCTGAAGGCGAGGATAGTCGATAGGAGTTTGGACATGAATTGACACGGGCCGAGAAAGAGAAGCCAGGAGGCCAGGCTGCCTGGAGTAAACTGGCCCCTGTCTGCCAGTCCCCAAAGGTGGGGCCTCAGATTCCTCAGCTCCTGACCAGCTCCTGTGGGACTGAAGTTCACTCAGAGCTGCAGGCCACAGAGCATCCCAGGCAGGCCTCGTGGCAGCGTGTATGCTTCTGAGAAAGTCTCTTTTGGTGAGAGCAGGACTTAGTCTGCATAGACTGAGGATCCCTTGGTGGGCAGGAAAAGGGCAGCCAGAGGCACTTGTAGGGGTGGGTGCCAGAAGTGTCCAGTCCCAGTGTTGGCCCTGCCCAAGCTCCAGGAAGGAACCCTCACTCAGAAATAGCCGAAGATTGTGAAAACCTCCCTACCACAATTGTTTATAGTTTGTTTTATTTTGTTTTGGTTTTTCGAGACAGGGTTTCTCTGTGTAGCCCTGGCTGTCCTGAATCACTTTGTAGACCAGGCTGGCCTCAAACTCACAGAGATCCTCCTGCCTCTGCCTCTGCCTCTGCCTCCCAAGCGCTGGGATTAAAAGCCTGAGCCACCATGCCCAGCTATAGTTTGATTTAACTACTTTCCATTTAGCTATATTTCTAAACCTCTCCCTTTGGGTTTCTTGACCTGGTCTCCTCTTCTTTCTGGGCAGGAGGCCTGGGCATGGTGGCCACCAGATGGGTCTCAAGGAACCCTCAAAGGGAGTGGGATCTTGTTGCTCTTGGGAGAGACTGGACCTGGGTGTGCTCCACCAGCCCAGTCACACCAGTAGCTGTTCCACCTGCTCATCCTCCACCTCGTTCCAATCCAGGCCTGCTGCCACACAGCCACATCTGACCACAGCCCTCCTCCAAGAGGTCATCTGGATCTCCACCTCCACCTAGGCCTTGTTCTAATTCAAGAGGCCCTGACTGCTGACCAAAGGGGATGAGGGTGGCTTTACCCACTACCTACTCAGTCAGTGTGAGCTATGCTTCCGAGTCTCCTTCCCCATGGGTTTGGGGCTTAGGCCACGTGGGAGCCCGAGGGAGGTGTTCTTCTACAGTCCCTGCCTGTGTGCCTTTGTGGCTTCTCAGAGTCAGGTTACCACCCTCATGAGGTCACAGGCCCAGCTATGAGGTGCCTTCCACCTGCGCCTCACTCTGTAGATGCCTCTCTCATGTACTTAGAAGCTTCTCCGACATTGATCACAGCAGGATATGGATGCATAGACTAAGTGTGCCCGTGAGCAGTGCCCTCCAGAAGGCCCTTGTGTCGTAGGCTTGCCTTCTAATACACCAGCATTCAGAGCTGGAGCCTCTGGGAGGTGACTGGGTCACTAAGGCCCATGGCGTTATCCGGAAGCAGGGCAAAGTAGGAAGTAGGACCTAGATGGAGAAAGTAGGGAACTGGAGGCGTGCCATTTCCCCTGCTGCTTCCCCTCCACCTCCCTCTGCTTTTTTTTTTTTTTTCAAGACAAGGTTTCTCTGCATAGCCTTGACTATGTTGGACTCGCTTTGTAGACCAGGCTGGCCTTGAACTCACAGCAATCTGCCTGCCTCTGTCTTCCAAGTGCTGGGATTAAAGACCTCAACCACCCAGCTAAGCTTGAAGAATAGTTTTTTGTTTTGTGTTGTTTGTATTTGCTTTGTTTTTTGAGATAGAGTTTCTCTGTATAGCCTTGGCTGTCCTGGACTCACTTTGTAGACCAGGCTGGCCTTGAATTTACAGCGATCTGCCTGCCTCTACCTCCTAAGTGCTGGGATTAAAGGCGTGCTCCACCACACCTGGCTCTCTGCTACTTACATGCCATGACGTGAGCAGCTTTCCTCTGCCACACAGTCCCGCCAGGATATTCTGTCAGACACCTCAGGCCCATAGGACTGCTCTCAACTGGCCACAGACTGTATCCTCAGAGACCATGAACCAAAATAAATATTTTTTTTTAATTTTAAAATTCATATTACATTTATTTATTGTGTGTGGTGTGTGTACCAATGCATGCCATGGCATGAGTGTGGAGGTCAAAGGACAGCTTGCGGAAGTCAGTTCTCTTATTACCACGTAGATCCCAGGACTGAACTCAAGTCGTCAGACTTAGCACAAAGTGCCTTTAACTGCTGAACCATCAGCCCCAAAACAATTTTTCAAAAAATAGCTTTTCTCAAATATTTGTCCTAGTGAAGAAGAGCTGACTAAATAAACAGTGTGTGTATCTACTTGTAGATTCATATGTCCCTGATAATATAAATTGAATATTCTCAATTATATAAGTTGATGCACCCTAGCTATGTACCCATATACCCCAACCATACATATAGTCATACAGGATAGGTAGACCAATTGTATGCCATTCCAGTCACATGTCATATAGCTCATGTATTTAGATACGGTCCACTTCTGAGTTCTGATGGATATCATGTCTTCTTCCCTGCCAGCGACCAAAAAGGGTCCTGGGAAACAGATAGTGGGAAATAATCAAAGGAAAAGTACACTCCCTGGAAACATGACTGCCCGGAATTGATGGCAAAACAAAAGTCCCCTCCCTCCTTGTCTTTTCCTTCCCCTCCGTCTCTCCCTGGCTCCCTCCCTCTCTGAACCCTATCTGGTGACTTCCATTCCCCTTGGGCCGTCCATGGGTTGTCACTGTGAAGGCTGCAGGGTGAATGACATGGGCCCCAGCCGAGAGGTCAGTGTCATGGATAGAACTGCAGCCCCAGGCCCCACCTCAGGCTTCTTATAAGGGGAGCCCTGCACACACCTTCCAGGAGCCCTTGACATTTCTGTTTATCTCCGGCATGAATAGCAGGTTTATATCCCTGTGCCTAGAAACAGGGCCTAGACACTGCTCTGATGTACATATGTTGTCCCCTTTTGCTCCCATGGTGGTCTGCAGGTCCCACAGCCATAATGAGCAGTGAGAACTCCAGCCTAACACCAAACCCCAGTTCCTGTGTCTTATTTGCAAAGTCGAGGTGCTGCTGCTGCTGCTGGCCAGCTCTGGAGGCCAATGTGCCCATCACCAGGCTCCCCCAGGTCACTTGTCATGGGAGCCACACCCTATGAGGACTGTCCATCCTCCAGAGGCAGCAGCCCAGCCATGATGCAAGTCTCTGGCTTAGTTTTGGTTCCTGTTTGCTGTGCTAAAATAGCCTATTAGAAGCCATTTAGAACCCAGTGTGGTGGTGCACACCTTTAATCGCAGCACTTGGGAGGCAGAGGCAGGCGGATCACTGTGAGTTTGAGGCCAGCCTGGTCCAGAGTGAGTCTAGGACAGCCAAGGCTACACAGAGAAACCCTGTCTTGAAAACCAAGAAGGAAAGAAAGAAAGAAGCCATTTAGGAAAGAAAAGAGTTCTTTTAGCTCATAAGTCCAGGTCCATTGTAGCAGGGAAGACACGGAGGAAAGTGCCTGAGAATGCTGGTCACTTTGCACTTGCAGTCAAGGCTGGGGAGCAAGGATTGAGGTATGCATGCTAGCCCTCAGCTTGCTTTCCCTCCCACCCGGGAACCCCGCCCTGGGATGCTACAACAGCAATGGACAGGCCTTCTCATCTCAGTTACTGTAATCAAAAGAATCTCCACCGACCATCCTGATGTTGACAGTACCCTATTGAGATGCTCAGGTGCTGTCAAGTTGACAATTAAAACTGGCCATCACTGATGCAGACATGTGGGGCCCGGTCACCAAGCCCCTGCCATCTCCATAACCCACTCTCAAGAGAGGCCCTCCTGTTTTCATTCCCAACCATCTGTTAGTTATTCTAATGAATGACAATGTGGCTGATTTTTTTTTTTTTTTTTTTTTTTAAACCTGGGCCTTCTGGCCCTTGCTGCTCTGGCATTTGGCCAGTAAGGAGCCAATCCTAAAAATAGACCCATCCCAGGGGAGCTAGGTGGTGGACCGGGAGTAGAGTTAAGGCTGAGGGCAAGCCACTAGGATGCGGCTGCGTTCAGAGGCAGGATCAGATGCCTCCAATGCCTGCAAGGCTCCTGTCAATCAAAACCACACCTCAAAGATGAGGGCTGCAGCATGCTCGTGGGCCTTATTCATGTCACTTCTTACTGTAGTCAGTACACACAAGACCTGAACCCATGTGCCGTGTGCTCGCTGGCACTCGTAGACAGCGAAGATGGCATAGTGTGGAGCAAGGGAACAGAGCTCTGCTGCATCCCTTGTGCACCCTCATTGACCTTGTCACTACCGGGTGACAAGACAGGCTCAGAGGTTGGAGGATATATCCGAAGTCACTCAAGCAGGGAGGGTAGAGCCAATGTGTGACCCAACTTTGTCTTTTCCAAGGTCCAACTAAATTCAGCTGAAGCAGCCCTCTGTGCCTCAGTTTCCCCAGAGATGGTAGGGCTGTGGGAAGCAGGCATGCAGCTGTGCTCAGTGAGTGTGCACACGCAGTGCACACCGGTGAAGTCTGAAGCTCACCTCCCACACCACTTCTTAAAGCCTTTTGTGACTAATGCTAGGATCCTTCCTTGGGAGGAGGCAGGGGCTGGGGTCAGGAAGGGGACAAAGGTCTCTCTTCCCTGGGTGATGCCCTTGGTGGGCCTGTCTGCTCAGCCTGGACATAGCTAAGGAATGGGAGCTGCAGGAGAGCTGCGGGGCGGCTGAGGGAGTGATGAAGCGATAGCTGGGCTCTTGGAGCTAAGCCATGCCAGCAGCGAGCTCTGCTGGGGACTGAACTCAGCCTGTGGGTGCGATGCCGCTGCAGCTTTGCCTGCTCAGTGCAGGATCTTGCCTCTGGCCATCCTGGCATCTCCTCATCAGGCTCTTAAAGCCCTCTCATGAGTTTGCAGCAAACCAGAGAGATGTGGGCACTGGAGAGACAGGTCAGCCAACGGTTAAGAGCTCTGGCTCCTCTTCCCGAGGACCCTGGCTCGATTCCCAGCATTTATGTGGCAGCTCACAACCATCTGTAACTCCAGTCCCAGGGGATCCTATGCCCTCTTCTGGCCTCCAAGCACCCTGCACACACACGGTACACAGAAATACATGCGGGCAAAACACCCACACATATAAAATTAAAAAAAAAAATCCTGAGTTGGGGGATAGAGGTCTCTTGAGCAAGTGAAGGGACGTTGGAACTCCTTCCACAGGTAGATGATGGGTGCATGGCTTCTATACCTCATGGCTCCCAACATCTCACCTGGAATGTGCTCCAATGGAAGCTGCCATTGGCCCTTCACATTCCTGTCACCTCTCAAAGAGCCATTTGCTACAAGATCCTGCCTCAGGGTATATGACAAGGAGCCCAACCAATATATCCAAGCATGAACTGTGGCCAGGATGGTATGTTAGGGTGCTGTGCCCAGAGGCAGAGGACATGCTGATCACCTCTCTCTCCTTTTCAGCCATTGTACCATGCAGTGCTTCTGCCTGGAGCACCTTTCCATCCACATGACACCTGACTGACCCTAGCCACCCCCACCGCCCACCCACCCCCACCCCCACTGCCCGTCCATCCTGCATCCCGAGCCCAGCCCAGCATCTAAACCTGGTAAGTCTTTCTCCTTCTCCTGCCCATGTGCCCAGAAGCTTCCATAGGCCAGGCTTTGTTCTGATGAGCAGAGACACAGATGAGAAAGTGCTTCCTGGTGTGTGGAGAGGGGGCCTCAGCATAAACAGTGACAGACTGAAGAAGGCCTCTGTAGGGAGGTGGGGTCTCCGCTGAGATGTGACCATGAGGGGGCCAGCTGCCTGGATACCTGGCTCGTGTGAAGGCCACTTATGAAAAGTCAAACGAACCACAGAAGACCAGGTCGGGAGGCCTACTGCACACCACGGCAGCCAAGAGCCTTGGGGTCTGAGCAGGAGAGTGGTCCAATTTCAGCAGGAAACCCTGCTGCTCGGGGCATGTCCCTGTGCTCCCTCCCTGTGATAAATTGTGTGCTTGTGTCATCCAGCATCCAGTCAGGCTCTGATGAGCTGGCGGCTTAAAGGAAGAGGTGAGTGGGATGCCAGCACATACTTTTCAAGGCACTGAGATCTGCCCTGAGGATACGTTCAGAGCTCAGGAGGACTCCGGGGACAGCTGTAACACCTTGGCATCCCCTCCACCAGGTGTTTGCATCCTCCCCACCTGGTCCCTCCATCTGCATCCAAAAACCTCATCTCTGAGAGAAACTTGAGACCCAGAGACAATGCCGAGGAGAGCCGGGCTGTAAGGAAAGTGTTTGATGATGACGAGTCAAGCTATTGATGGTTGTGCTCCAGCCCCCCCCCCCCCACCCGTATTTTCCACGGCCTTTAAACGCCTGCAAGCGGATTAATAAGGTCTCGGTAATAGCCGGCAGTCTATATTTATTCTATCTGCGATGCCAGTTGGTCAGGCCCTGTGAATATTGATGATGGCCGGGATTGAGGGCAGCGGCGCCTAGCTTTATCTTGCCCATGCAGGCTGCCAGAGCCCTTATCAGCCAGGCCGGCTGCTGCAGCTGCGTCTCCCGCAGGCCCGCCCCACCCCCCCCCCCACCGCTCCCTTTATAATCAGAAGAGAAGTTGCTGCCTTGATATTTCCATTTTTATCTCCTATTTACCTCATTTAATGTCTTTCAGGGAGTGTTTTCTCTGCAAGAAGGCAAGTCTGTGGGTTGCCTACATCTTGCTGCCCCCCTCCCAAGCACCCCCGCCCCTTGCCTAAGCTGGAGAAAAGGGGGAGAGGTAGAGCACCCCACTCCAGCCTTTGGTCCCTCTGTCCCTGCTTGCAGTGAGGGCTATGTTCCACACTGGCTCCACGCTCATGGCCTCCGCTTCCTGCTTGACTTTGCTCCTCACCCAGGGCTTTGGTCCCGACCCCATCTGTTCCCTCGAAGTGACCCATGGCTCAGCAACCCCTTGGCAGCTAAGGCGCCTGACCCACAAGCCCCTGAGGTTGTATTCCATGCTAACAGACCGTGGAGGCAGAGCTCAGAGGCTGCCCGAGGCGGCCTGTGCTGCCTGCCTGTAGTTCTCAGCTCCTGGCCTGTGTCTTCACACAGCCCCTGATTTCAGGAGATGTGGTTTATCTTCTTCTCACAGATGAGGAAACCAAGGTTCTGGGAGGTTATCAGCTGTGGCCACTTGCTTCTGGCTGGAAACTTGTGACAGAGAGGGCGGGACAGCAGCAGGCTGGGGCAGGTCATGTGTGTACCAGACTTTGGAAGGAGCTGGTGCTGAGCCTAAGTCCTACCCACCTTTGCGTTTTCTCACCTATGCAGAGGGACAACGCTGCCCTTACTGCCCCCTTCAGGCAGCATACAGGAGGTGCACCCTGAGGCACTGCTTGGGGAAAGGTCTCCTGTCCTGGAAGTCCCACTGCCCTCCTGTCTGTCTTCCTTCTGTTTATCTATGTCCCACCCCCCACCTCCCCCACCTCCCCTACCAGCTGACAGTTCCCTGTCACAGGCCAGTATCTTAAACCTTGTCATGGCAAACACTGACTTTATTTTTACAAAGGTCTTCGCAGGTGACATCTTTAAGAGAAGGGATATTTGTGTTGTGGTCACTTGAAGAGGTCCTAAATCCACTGACAGAGGTCTTAGAAAAGAAAGAGTCAGACACACGTGGGCACTGTCATAGGAGGCAGGTACTTCAGAAGGGAGCCAGCTCAGCATCCAGGTAGTGGTGATGGGGGCTGTGTGCATGTGTGTGTGTGTGTGTGTGTGTGTGTGTGTGTGTGTGTGTGTGTGTGTACCAGCATAAGTCCTCTATCACTCTCCACTTTTTTTTTTTTCGAGACATGGTTTCTCTGTGTAGCCCTGGCTGTCCTGGACTCACTTTGTAGACCAGACTGGCCTCGAACTCACAGCGATCCGTCTGCCTCTGCCTCCCAAGTGCTGGGATTAAATGCGTGCACCACCACGCCCGGCCTCTTATTTTCCTTTTTTTGAGACGGAGTCTCTCACTGAACCTCTTTGTTTTGACCCTATTTCCCCAGCTACCAATACTACAGTTACAGCTATACACTGTCATGCCTGGTGTTTACATGGGTGCTGGGGATTTGAACTAAGATCTTCTTGCTTTCACTGCAAATGTTCTTACCCACTGAGCCACCTGCCCTACCCTGACTTCTGTTTTAAGCACCTACTATGGAGTCTCCTGTCTCAGCAGGCCCAGGTAGCTCCCACTGGACCAGCCACTATCTGTGAGCCAGTCTCAGCTCCAATGGAGGACCCAGTCCACTTTTAATCCTCAGTCATGACTCCAGCCCAAAGCTGCTCAAGGGGCGGTTTGTTGAATGACTGATTAACTTACCGGGAGGAACTGGCCCATCAGCAGAAGGCTTCAACATTCCTGGAATCCGCTAAAAGGTTCGAGGGGGTGTCACACTCAGGAAACCGAGAGCTGTGGGGGCAGTCATGGCTATGGGTTCCCTACCCCTCGGGGCCTCACCTCTCCTTTCTTCTTCCTATAGGTTCTGAGCCTCTGTCCAAAAAGCTGAGCTGCAGCAATTCCCAAGTTGCTGATGGAGGAGCAAAGCTGCCCGGTCCACCCGGACCTTCCCACAAGGATCTGCTGAGTCCCACTGAGACCCGACGCCCTGGAATATCCTGCCCTGGAATTAGAAAAGAGTGGCGTGGAGCCTTGCAGAACTCCAAGTGAGAGAAAAGGTCAGGGGTTAGGGGAGGGCAGAGTTCCCTCATTCGCTTTCTTTGGAGGTGGTGAAACTTTGATCACACCTGAATGCTGTGGAAGTTTTGGTTTATATGTGAACATGTTTTTGTTTTAATCCCAGGTGTGGGATATGGGGGCTGCTCCAGTTTGTCCACAGCTGATAACTGCCTCCTTAGAGGGCGACTGGTGTTTGTCAGCGGGGAACATACGAGGGCGTGGTCTTTGTCAGTGGGGGATAAACGCTGGACCTAGAGAGAGACTGGGGGCTCCAAGAAAGAAAAAGGCAATGCTGGCTGGATGTGGTGGTGCACGCCTTTAATCCCAGCACTCAGGAGGCAGAAGCAGGTGGATTGATGTGAGTTCGAGGCCAGCCTGGTCTACAGAGAGAATCCAGGACAGCCAAGGCTACACAGAGAAACCCTGTCTTAAAAGAAAAGAAAAAGGCAGTGTTGCTCCTCCATGCTGCTCCTGGTTACTGTTGATGCAGTGTGACGAGAAGACATTGGAGATGTCCTAAAAACGAGGATTAGGCTCGCCCCAAGGAACCCGTGGACCCTAAACAGCAGGAAGCAGCTAAGGAAAACCACGCCCCCTCTCCCTCACTAACCTTCTTTCTCTCCTACCTGGTGTTGGGGTGTTGGAAGGGATTGGGGTGGAGAAGGGAGAAAGAGATTTAAGGAAACCAAAATAAAAATCATTTTTAAAAGTACACCAACACTCCAACAGCTCAGCAAGACGCCCAGGGGTCATATCCTCCTTGAATGGTGGGTCATCTGCCCAACCCCCACCGTCCACACACAGGAGGGTCTGGCCATTTCCCAGTAGCTTAGAGGAGTCAGGGGTCAGAGGAAACAGAAGCAGGCTGGAGGAGGAACAGTCCACAGAGATAGCAAGCAGTGGATATCAGAGGGACATGTCAGATCCTGGGAGGGGGGCTGTGATGACGGGGACCTTAGAGACAGTGAGTCAGGTAAGACGGATGCATCATATGGTCAGAAAGGAGAGTTTCCTCCTCAGGTGACCTTGTTAAGCAGGAGGTGCTGGGGGGATCCCTAGTGTGGCCCCAGCCATAGGTCCAAGGAAGAGGCCAGAGTAAGCACAGAAGCCAGGTTTCTGTCTCTCATGCAGGTGGCCTGGGTGCTGAGGGAAGCAGATGTCATAGGCAAGTTGAGCTGAGAGACCCGGAATGCAAGTGTCACAGTGCACCGGAGTGGGAGGACCTGAAAGAAACCAACGATGACAATGAAGAGTGAACTAGTTACACACCCAACAGGAATGTAAAACGAGAGTTAAAAATCCTCATGGAAAAGTCCGTGCTGTGGCTATTTTAATGGGGTCTTGAGCGGGCAAGTGAAGGCGGGGTGGTGAAGAGCCACATCTGAATGACTTGGAGGTAGTGGATCTGGAGGTGAAGAGCTGTGTGGGCTGACAGGAGGATGGTGTATATGACAGGACCCTGCATTTGTCCAAAGGGACTTAATTGTCAGCTTGTGATATATTCACTGTGTTGCATGTAAATCCTTCTGGGCGGCACTGATTGCCGTAAGTGACACTGTGTGGGAGAGGGGTGACACAGAATAGATACTGACCGCCAACTACTGCTCAGTGTGCCTCAGGAGCAAACATCCTGCCACGCTGGCTCCCTGAACTTCCTGCACAGTTGTGGGGGCAGCCGTGGGCTGGCCGTGCCTCTTCTCATGACAGATACAGGATCAGCCCCTAGAGGACCTCAGCATCCATAGCTGCTGTTTCTACATGCAAAGTAGAAACCCCACATTCCACACTTAGGGGGCAACACTGCAGGCGGGGGGGTGGGGAGGGGGAGTTCCCAGGCAAGGTAAGGAGGGCTTGGGGGGGGGGTCCTGGTCAAGCTGGCTTTTCCTGACACCTGGGGGTACCAGAGGGCTCCAGGTGAGGAGTGAGGACTGAGGCGGTGGGACAAAAAGACCCACAACAGAGCTCAGAAGAACAGACCTCCATGGCAGGCACTGGCTACCCTGGGCCCTTGATTATTTTTGACTCCCCTGATCCCCACACGGTCATTGTGGATGGGACCACGGAGACAAGAAAGCATCACAGGCAGGTCCATAGCTCCCACAGGTGTACGGGAGGAGAACGCCAGTGTGGAGCAGAGCAGCCTACCTGTGAATGTTCTGCCCCACCCCTGAGTATCTGAGGTGTGGGCAGTGGAGGGCAGTGGAGGGCTACCTGGGACCCAGAGTCTCTGCTGTGGGGACCGGTCTCTCCCTCGGTTTGCAGCCTCTTTGCAGAGGATGCTCCATTTGCTCTTCGCGCCAGCCGGGCGGTCTGCCAGGCCGCACAGCTGTGTGCCAGATGCAGAAGGCCAGGGGGCAGCTGTCCATCTGCCTCTTCTCCCAGGCAGAGCCTATTTTTAGAGGCAAAAGCCTCAAAGCTGGGATTCAGGCAAGGCTGCCAGCTGTGGGTGGACTAGAGAGGGCTCGGCCAGGACCACTCAAGTGAGAGGCAAGCAGCCATGACAATGTGTGGCCACAGTCTCAGTCCTGGGTGCTGAGGCCCAGGCGGCTGCTCTTTTTCATTCTTGCCTTCCCTTACTCCCTCCTCTCCAGGGACACCTATGCTTGCCTGGCCTCCAGGTTCCTGTTTTCTCAAGGCTCCACTTTGGTCTCTCCTTTTTCCATCTCTCTTGCCCTCTGTCCTTCACAGTTCTGATCTTAAGTTATGAGGTAGGGAGCGCAACCACCGACCTCTGCCCCCACCAACTTACTATCTTCCAAGGGGCAGCTCCAGATGTTCCCCACACAGGATCATCTGGGTCCTTCCCTCACCTGCCAGCGGGTGCCTGGGTCGCTCCCTCTGCACCTTTGCACCCTGGAAACCATTAGTTCTCACCCGCAGCTCCATGGCAACTGCCTTGCTCCCCTGGCATAGCCCAGTTTCTCCATCTCACTTAACCCCCGGCCTCATCTAACAGTGGCTTCACACATGTAAAGCCTGCAATGCTGGTCACCTCTGACGGCCCCTCCACTCCAGCCACAGTGGCGCTGAGCACCAAGACAGCTCACTTACCCTGGTGCCTTTTTGCCTCCTGTGACTCAGCTAGGTCCCTGTCTCTTGCCCTTCCAAGTCCCTGCTCCAATGTCCACAGCTGAGGAATCCCCGACCAGTGCCCAGCCTCCCTTGACCTCTCCTGGCTGTGGTTTTTTTTTGTTTTTTTTTACTGTGTGTGATCAGGGGTGTTTAGCTGTGCCCTCCAGATTGGACATGACCGTCACCATCTTGATAATGAAGCAGCTATTATCACCCACACGATCCCCTCAATTAGATCTGGCTTGATAACAATCTCTGGTGGAGGAAGCGGGGAGCTCAGGAGGCTCAGGGGACGCACCAGGCCCCTCCCCCAGGCTCTATCAAAGACAGAAGGTTGACTGGGGCGGGACTCTTGGCCATGAATTACCTGGAGAAGACCCATTGGTATAGTTACCTGTGGTTCCCCACATGCCTGTAAGTAACCCCAATTCCTTCTTTGGTCTGTGGGTGACTTCTCTATCTGAGGTGAGTAAGATTTTTTTACCTCCTTGCCCCCACCGGGGGGGGGGGGGAAATCACTCAACAAAAAGGTAAATTTCAGAGTCTACCACCACTTTCCAAGGCCTGGGGAAGATTGGTGGTACCCTCAAAGACAGAGAAGCAGGGCATGTGGCCTTGTCACATCCCTGTTCATGCAGCCACTGGTCTAGGCCACATGAAAGCCAAATCATCTCTGGCAGATGAGAATGACTGGCAATGACATAACCAGGTGCCCAAGCTATGGGTGTTGTGCCAGCTGTGGGCTCCATGGCACAGCCCCAGCATGGGACCTACATCTGTCACATACTTTTCCCAGTTCTCTACCTAGGAGGGTCCCAGAGGCCCCTCACACATGGCATATGACACCAATGGCCGTGTCAGTTCAGGACATAAGACCTGCCTGTGAACAGTGTCACCACCAGGTAAGTAGGCAGGGAAGGTATGCCGAGTGTTACAGGGGACATGTCGTCATGGTGCTGTATCTATCCAGAGAGTCAGGAGCCCACTGGAGTGAGGCTTCTGCCCTTCCTAGGCTCCTGGGACTCAGGGCTTGGTCATACTTGGAACACAGCAGTGTCCACGTTCAAGGAAACAGTGGGGCTCAGAGCAGAAGTGAGCTCAGCTCCTGGTTATGAGTTAGTAGGCACTGGGAAGGAGATGTATACAAAGCTGGAGCAAAAGCCACAGCTGCCTCCCTGCCTCATACCGCTGACTAGCCACATGGAACCTTCCTGAACACTAAGGCAGGTCAGGATGATCTGATGGCATTCTGCAGACATGTCCCAAACAGGCCCATCCAGACCCCACAAAGGCTCAGAAATCATCTCAGTATGGCCTTCTACATTGCAAGCCTGGGCCTGTCCAGTTCCTAGTCCCCCATAGTCTCAGATGAGGCGGAGGAAGCTTGTCCCTAAGCGGCCACATTGTCACAGAGTGCAGACCCCACAGCATCAGCCTGAGCTTGGGATCCCTCCAGGGCAGCTGCTGCCTCTGAAGGGCTTTGTATTAAGGCCTTTAGGTGTTAGTCTATCAGTGGTCCCAAGCCACAGAAACAGTTTGTTTATTTGTTTGTTTGTTTTGTTTTTCGAGACAAGGTCTTTCTGTGTAGCCTTGGCTGTTCTAGACTCACTTTTTAGACCAGGCTGGCCTTGAACTCACAGAGATCCGCCTGCCTCTGCCTCCCAAGTGCTGGGATTAAAGTCGTGCCTGGCCACAGATATATTTTAACTCAGTCTCAAGGCCCAGTCGAGGGGAACTTTAAGGTCCATCTAAGCTATTTAAGTGAGACCCAGAAGGCTCAGGGGCAGGGATCAAGTGCGTGTTCCCTTTTAGGTCATGGAGAAAGACTCAAACCAGGATAGAATGCGAAAGCAAGACATGTTGGCTCCTTACAAAGGAGGCAGAGCTGCGTCTGGTCCTGCTCAGGGGAAGAGTGAGGCATCTATTAAAAGTTACTCACAGAAGTGAAGAAATAGAAAGGCAGGAAATAGCCCTGGTAGGAGAAATGGTAGAAGGTTGCTGAAGGAGGCCTGGTCCTTAGGGTGTGCACATCACCGCTAAAAGGCCGGGGCAACACAAAACTAATTTAAAAAAGCACGGCCAGCTGTGCAGATGTGAAAGTATGTGCACTCCATGCAATGGGCAAGCATAAACAAGCTGTGGGTGCATGTGCCAATAACACACAGGCCATCTTCAAACATACATGCCTGAGTGTCAGGTGGAAATAATGTCAGTGACTTATCAGGGAGTTGGAGAAACCTCTGTAAAACACCTTGAAATTCACTTTCTTCCCACACACACTTTCTAGGTGAGCAAACATCCTTCTAAGAGTTAGAGACAGCTAGGGTGCTGCAGTTTGGAATGGGGAGCCAGGCCCATCCATAGTTCTCCTGTAGTCCCTGCCACAGGCCTCTGTGGGGTGCCAGGGAACCCAATATGGCTTGGAAGCTGCTGGCTCAGGGGCGTGAGTGCTTCTGGGATGCCACAGCTCAGGGACCACATGGTCAGGACTGCCTGGGTCCATAGGTCAGCCATCTGGGGACTGAAGGACATTAATGCTTGGCACGTGACATGGTCCTGGGCTGCCCTGCCTGGTCCTGAGGAGACTCTGGGCCTTGGTACTCATGTAACTTGGGGGAGGGGAAGGGGTGTAGAAGAAAGTTTCTCAAAAGGAGACCGGCCCACCTGCCTAGCCATAGTCCCTGTGGCTGCCCACAGTCCCTAAGCCACAGTAAAAAGCCATGATAAGAGCTGAGAGAAGGAGAGCAATAGTGACAGGCCTCTTTAGGGGTCTCCACTGTTCTGGGTGCAATGTCCCCAACCCCTGACCAAGCCCACGTATCTTTAATAATCTTATCCCCTATCCTCAGGGACCTGGTTACTTCTTGGCAGTCCCTGGCTCCCATCCAGAGATTAAGACTTCACCCACCCAAGAACTACACCGCAATGACTATGTAAAAGCCATGCACACAAGCCGGGCATGGTGGCACACTTAATCCCAGCACTCAAGGAGGCAGAAGAAGATGGACCAATGTGAGTTCAAGGCCAGGCTGGTCTACAAAGCGAGTCCAGGACAGCCAAGGCTACACAGAGAACCCCTGTCTTGAAAAATCAAACCAACCAACCAAACAAGCAAACAAACAAACAAACAAAAGCAATGCACACTGGGGCACCTGGCAGAGTAAGGGGGCTGCATTGGCAGAACCCAGGGGATGCTGGGTAACACAACTCTGGTACAATGACGTCACCTCCAGGAAAACACTGTCCTGATTCCTTCTACCATGGCCTCCCAGTTGTTCTCCGTGCTTTGACTATTGCTGCCATGGAGGATAACACATCTGCTTTGTTTCCCTTCTCTTCTCGGGACAATGCTAGCACAGGTATCTGTATGTGTAGACCTCTCCCAAGCAAAACACAGGCCATCAGACTGGCTCCAGGCATACGTCTGAGCTAAGAGCTAAAGGCAGCAGGGCTAAAGGATGCCTGGGCCCTGGGGAAGGCGGCCCAGGCAGAAGGAGGCAGGTGTAGAGACCCTGAGGTAGCCACGCCCTTGCATACCCAGCTGCTGTCTGTCTCTCTTCGGAGCCATAGCCTCCAGGTCAGGCTCAAAGTAGGAGCTCAGGTCAGAGGGCCCAAGCTGGAACCCAGGCCCCCCTACCCTCCCAGATGGCAGGTGAAGCTTTCTGTAGGTCAGCCTCAAGATGTTCCCTTGGCCCCTTCCGGAAGCTTCAGGGCCTGGGGTGGGGGAGGGGCAGGGCAGAATCGGGAGCTGGGGGAGCAAGCAGCAGGTGCTGCTTCTAACAGCCTTGACTGTCTGCCAGTCGCCTCTGAAATCCACAGTGCATCTGTGCTCATCAGTTGGCGGACAGATGGGCCCCAGCTTAGTATTTTTGGATTCAGTTAGACTCAGGGGCTGATGTAAGTAATACATAGGACAGGTGCCCTGGGTGGTCGGGCAGGGGAGGAGGGTAGCGTGGAAGGAAGGACAGGGCAAGATGTCTGTCTTGCTTGGGGCTGAGGACTATACCCAGGCCAGAGACATGGCTGGGTACCTGGGGAAGACTCTCCTTGTACACCTTGGCTGGGGATTCGGGGAGATATGCCTCATAGAGAGGGCAATGCTGTGGCCTCCACAGTTTATCCCAGCGGTGACAATGGCTGGCTGTCAGGCTGAGCCCTGGAAGATAAACTCGGCAAAGCCAAGCCAAAGGACGAGTGCCTTGGCTGATTCTACCACCAGCAACTGCTGTGTTCTTTAATCAAGTTGCAGCAGGAAAGCCCTGACCCACACCCAGTACCCACTCCCCACTACTGCCCTCTTTCAGCCTCACCTCCCCCCTTCCAACCTTTGGGGAAGTTCCCAGGAAGGAGATAAGGCTGCGGATGTGGGTGTGCCCAAGCTTCAGAGTTCCAACCAGATCCTGTGAGACAATGACCCTGGTGACCATGCAGGGTGGGAAGTGGGAGAGAGGATGCTTGGCTGTGAAGCCCGGCACAGGAAAATAGCCTGCTCCTGTGGCCAACGCCTCCACGGCTGATCTCGCATTTCCTCTCCCAACATCCTCCCAGGCCCATCTGACAGTGGGGAAACTGAGGCCTTCTGTATCGAGGGAGCCTGCCCCAAGTCACAGATGCAGCTGTGGAATTCTAAGCTATTTGTTTTGCCTGTGCACAGTGGCACTTCTGCCTCCTACCTGGGGTACCTGAGTGACCTGCAGGCTGTGCGCTTTTCCATCATCTGGGAGGACTGTAGGGTCTGCTGGTCCAGCCTATATTTTGAGCCCCACACGCCACTAGCTATGGACTAACTTTCCAGTAGGTACCACACACCTACCCTGGAGGGCTCCAGGAAGCTGGGGCTGTGTGGAAGGCACTCCAATAATACAAAAACCCCAAGCCAGCAAGCAAGGTGTCCCCTGTATGGTTGAGCCCTACCCTGTCTGGTTGAATGCACAGCATCTAGCTGGTCGGTCACCTGTGGTCCTGCACTGGGACACAGAGCATCCGCTTTTTTCTTCGTTACGTGGAGATGGGCTGAGCACTAACTACACATCGGGCTTGACCCAGGACTCTGCAGACGCAGCAGCAAGGAAATGGAAAACAGAGCTGTGTTGTGCTGAAAGTGAAGACTGGGACTCCAGTCCAGTGGCAAGAACAGCCTTCAGCTGAGCTCCTCATATACTCAGAGATAGACTTCCAGCAAAGCCACACAGAAGGGACAGCGGAGCTCTGGAAAAGCTGTCCAGGCCTGGCCAGGTCCCCAACATGCACACAGCTGGCAGCTGGGCAGTGTTTGATGACACCCTGGGGACCCAGGTGTTTGCAGCTCCATGTTTTTTTTTTTAATTTTTTATTATTAATTTATTCTTGTTACATCTCAATGGTTATCCCATCCCTTGTGTCCTCCCATTCTTCCTCCCTCCCCTTTCCCCCTTATTCCCCTCCCCTATGACTGTTCCTGAGGGGGATTACTTCCCCCTGTATATGCTCATAGGGTATCAAGTCTCTTCTTGGTAACCTGCTGTCCTTCCTCTGAGTGCCACCAGGTCTCCCCCTCCAGGGGACATGGTCAAATGTGAGGCACCAGAGTACGTGAGAAAGGCATATCCCACTCTCCACTCAAGTGTGGAGACTGTTCTGACCATTGGCTAGATCTGGGTAGTGCAGCTCCATGTTTTGCCCAGGAGGGGAACACATGGTTTTGCAGGCCTGAGCTGCCCTCATTGTTGCGTCTAAGCTTGGCAGGGCAGCCAGGGCAACTGGAGCTAAAGTGTGGTTCACATGCAGGGGAGTCGCAAGGCATCCTGTGTTGCCCCAGCACACAGTAAGACCTGAGGCGGGGATCCCTGTGGCATGCTGGGGAGGCATCAGTCCACTTTGCTCACCCCACAGCCTGCCATTATTGGGAGTGGGCAGCCAACATGGGTCAGGCTCTTTCCAAACCTTTGTCTCTCCCTCCCTTTCTCAGACCAGCCTTCTTCCTAGCCTCCTCTGAGCCTTGCTTTTTTCCCTTCTCTCTTAGACGCACATGGCACCTATGTGCATTGCCTGAAGCAAGGGCACTCTGGCCCCACCAACCTCCCTGGAAGCAATGTACAGCCGTGATGGAGTAAGTTAACATCTAGACCTGCCCAGAGGTTTCTGGAAATGGGTTTCCTCCCTAGATGTAATGTAAGAAGTTATGAACACTAAAGCTGTAGTGGTCATCATGGACCATGGGTGGGCGAGCCAGTTGGCCAAGCACGTTCAGCGCATGTGAATGGAAAGAGCCAGTGTCCCTAAGGACACTATGCCTCCACATGCCTCATCCATAACTCTGGGCCAGTCACAGACATGTGGGACTGCGCCTGGACTTGTTTGCCCACTCAACATTAGAGAGGCAGCAAAGTCCTTGACCGAGCTCCCAGAGGAATCATGGCTCACGACCATACCTGCAAGTTCTTTATCTCAAATCCCAGAATTTCGTGTCTGTCTTGAAAGACTTTACCCAGACCGCTAGGAAAGGGGCTAGCCAGTGGATGGGTGTTATGGGCATGGAGGGGCCTGCTCAGCCTCAAGTGTGGAGCTTTGGACTTGACTGTGATTAGAAGGGACGAGGAGCAGGTGCGTTTTCTTTTACTACTTTATTTTCCACAATCCTAGGCAGGTACTTATGGTCCTACGATGCCAGGGGTCACTTACCACTGAACAACACGGCCCGGTGCACGTCCTGAGTGAAGATGCATCTGGTACAATCTGTTCGTGTTTTGCTCCTCAGCATTGATCCAGGTCTTCTGAAGGACATTCAATCCTCAGGGGGACAAGAGGCAGAAATTCGGAGATGCCTCACATGGCCAGGAAGAACCCTGAGGGGACGGTCCTGCAGAAGCCATCTGTCTACCACAGCAGGCCACCAGTGGGCACCTTTCTTCTTAACCTCAGCCCTCCCAGGGTTAGAGAAGAAAACAAGAGAAAGAGAATGAAGTGATGTCAAGAGACGTGTACAGCACCCTAACTGGGTTGCCGAGGCCCCTCCTGCACGTGTGCCCACTCTGTCCTCACAGCAGGGCAACAGGTGCAGCCTTGTAATAGGCAAGGGAGGTGGGCTCATCCAACCGGGGTAGGCTGAAACCCAGGCCTGTTCATCAGACTCCCAGCAGCCTGTGCACAGCCTGGCCTCACCACCTTGCCTCACAGCTTCCCGAGGATGGTGGTACAGCTCAGGAGGAACCCATCTGGCCCTGACTCCGGGCTTCCGCAGAGACGCTCCCAATGAGGCCCCATCTCCCAGCTGCTCTCTCCGCTGAAAATATTTACATCCAAATATGTCCCAGTGTGCCATGCTTCTGCCTCAAGCCAGCCTGGGCGTCTGTCCTCGCCACCTGGGAGGCACGGTGTGCGACTTCATCAGCGGCCAGCTTCCACAAAGCACAGAGTGAACGAGAACCCAGGGCTGGCTGGCCGCCACCCACACTGCAAGGCGCTCTGCCCTGGGGCCTTTGCACCTGCTCCTGGCATTGCTCCAAGCTGTTTCCCAGGGAGCAGAGTGTGTGTAGTTCACATGGGTCACATGGGCCCTCAGGCTTATGTCACCTCCCCAAGAAGTCTTTCCTGCCCACACCATGTCACATCTCTCAGGCCACAGCCCAAGTCATTTTCTCTGCAGCCATCTTGTGTCACGCTGTTTTATCGATTGCCTTTTTCCCCTGTCTGCCCTTGTGGTGATGTCCATCCCCTGGGGCAAAGGCTAGGCCCTTAGCAGCTTCCAGTTTCCAGCTGGGGCTTGAGAAATGCTGGTGAGTGGTGCTGATGGTTGGGGGTAGGCTGAGCATCCAGGGTCCAGGACCTTGGGTCCAGACACTTCAACTAACCACCAGAAGTTACCCAAACCCATGCCTCTAGTTTCCTTTTTCAAAATGGTGTCAGTCACCACCACAGGGCCCTACTGTGAAAATGTCCTGTAGCCACCATCATGAAGGACCACAGCTTCGGAGCTGGGGAAAACAGGCAAGACTGAAGTCACGTCTGAAAGCAGGAGGGCAGAGCACTCACCCTCGGAGGTGTGGGGGAGGAGTCACACCTCCATTGAGCTGGGCCCCAGGATCTCCCCAGACTGCCCGTATTTGGAGGCAGAGCTTCTAAGTAATGAAGTTAAAAACCGAGGCCCATGGGGATTGGAAAGATGGCTCAGTGGTTACCAGCTCATACTGCTCTTGCTGAGGACCCAAGTTCGGTTCCCAGCATCCGCAACTGGGTGACACGCAAGCTTTTGTAACTCGAGCTTTTGGGGGATCCACTGCCTCTGGCCTCTTCAGGCACCGTGTTCACTTGTGTACATTATATCCACACAGGCACACAAAACCAAAAATAATAATACAATACAAAATGGAGGCCCGCAAGGCAGTGCCCTACCTAATCCAACTTATGTTTGTAAGAAGACATCGGGTACAGAGACAACATCTGACCGTGTGCACACAGAGGAACTCCATGGGTACCACCAAAGGTGGCCATCAACAACGCCAGGGAGAAAGGTCTCAGAAGAAACCCAGCCTGACCACACCTTGATCTTGAAACTCCAGCACCCAGAATTGAGGAAACCTTACTGTGGTTTTGTTACACAGCCAAGCTGACTGATGCAGCCTCCTGCGCCTTCCAGGTCCCGGTAACTGCCCGCAATGCTGAGGATCCCTAGGTTGTGGCCACATTCCTGAAATCTCTGCCTCTGGCTTCTGAAACCCGTAATGCCTTGCCCCCTCCACTGAGATGCCAGGGGCCCAGGTGCCATGAGCAGCCTATCAGGTGCTGTGCACACCATGCTCAGGGACACCTCTTTCGTTTTGTTTTTTTGTTTGTTTTTGGTTTTTGGTTTTTCGAGACAGCATTTCTCTGTGTAGCCTTGCCTGTCCTGGACTCCCTTTGTAGACCAGGCTGGCCTTGAACTCACAGCAATCCACCTGCCTCTGCCCTCCCCCCACCGAGTGCTGGGATTAGAGGCATGTGCCACTACCACCGGCTATGGGGGACACTTGTTTCACAGGCCATGTTCTGACCTCTGGTTCTGGTCAGTGGGAAGTAGGAGCCGCGCTCTACTTTCCTCCCACCACCATGTGGCCAGGACAATCCCAGATGCTTGCTGGCTTGTTTTCCTATTTCTCAAATGACAGGTTGGATAACTAGTATGAGCTTGGAAAAACCTTTCCTTGAGGTTTGAAAATAGCCACAGAGCCCGTCACCCTGACTGCTGAGCAATGGGGTCAGTGTCCCCAAGCTTCTAAGACAGACCACAGCAAAGGTGCAATGTGATTCCCTGGGTCAGAATGCAGAATACAGGGCTGGTGAAATGGCTTAGTGGTTAAGAGCACTTGCTGCTCCTCCAGAGGACACAAGTTCCGTTCCCAGCAGCTCACATCTGGCCATAATTCCAACTCCAGCAGACCCAACACCTTTTCTGTCCTCCTCAAATGCCTGTGTGCACATTTGCATACACACACACACACACACACACACACACACACACACACACACACACATGGGGTGGAGGGATGAAAATAAATCTAGAAAGAAAGAGTGAGCAGTACAGCATCTGGAACAATACAGCATCTGTTTTGTCACTTAGACACCACTCAGCTGCCCTGAGCTGCCAGGTAGAGTCCTGATACTTTGGCCACATCAGAATGGCACCTGCTGGACTAGAGACAGTGGAGGAAGCACACAGTGGCGGTTGGCCATGAGGAGGTGGTTGAGAAAGCTGACTGAGGAAGCACCCAAGAGGAGAGACCTTGCATAGCAGGAGGAATGTCCCAAGCCCAGTGCCCTGTGTGCCCAAAGACCCTGGGGCGTGGTATCCCAGGGTGAGAGCACAGGAGGTCTCAGGTTAGAAAGATAGCCTAGTCCCCCCCTCTCCCACACCTGCAAACCTCTAAAACCTCATCGGGATCATAGCACTGCAGAGCAACCGGTGGGCTCTGGCCCCTGCTTCCCGCAGCACTCTGCTCTCTCTGTACATGCTTAGTGTCCGGAGGCACCCCTGTGAGGTTCCTGGGGACTCCTGATAGGGCCAGGAGAGGTGACAAGATCAAGCCAAAGCCAGCCTATCCATAAAGACTGTGAAACGAATAGTGGTTTCTAGCCGCGGACTGGCAGCACCTGCCCCTCCGGAATGTCTTGGCTGCAAATGTCCACAGCAGATTTACATCGGTCACCCATGGGGGGTTGCCAGCACTAGAACACTGACATCCAGGAATGGGTCTGACAAGGCTGCTTCCAGAGACTCAGTGTTGGCTCTGGTCTCCTAGTCTCCACTGTTCCACCACAGTCTCCCCTGGGGCAGCTGCCAACACATGCCATTCTACTAGAGGGGGGAAAAAAACTTCTCAACAAAGGCCTGTAGGCAAGGCCCAGACTGGACAGAAGGGCCACCCTATGTCACTGCATTGGAATAGGTTGACAGAGCACTTGACCTCTGCGAATGAAATTCTCAAAAGAACAAAGGTGCTGCTAGGCAAGAGAACAGGCCTACTGGAGCCCTTGCTGTGCTGTCCAGGGGAGGCCAAGGAGCCCGAGGAAGCCAAGAACGCAGGGGAAGCCAAAGAGGAAGGGAGGAGGCAGAGGAGGTAGGGGAAGCTGGCAGAGGAGTCGCCCTGCAACCTCTGAGGGAGCCCCGCCCTGTCAGGGCTGGAAATTGCCCTGTATGGACTGGCTGTACCCACCAAGAGCCTAGCTACTGAGGTGCCAAGTTAGAAGCTTGGACTACCATAGGCTCTGCCCTTCACATTAGCAGGGATGGGCTGTAGGGGAGGCAAGGCAAGTCTCCCCCAGCCTCTGCTGTCCTCATATGGCACGTGATCACCTCTCTCAGAGCCCTAGCAACCTAGGACAGGCTTACACCCCAGGACCCATCACATGACAGAGGGTGTACATTGGCTGGCCATAGGCTGCTGGCCAGGCCTGGGTCTTATTCCCAGAGGCCCAGGGCAGCTGGGGGTGCCATCCTCTTCAGGACAGGTTTGTGATAGCTGTTATAGCGGAGCTGTGGTTCCCAAGAGTGAAAGTGAGCAGACATCTGCCCAGTCCCTCTGGCACAGAGACCCTTTCTTTCAAAATGACCAAAACCCCGAACCACCAGTATCTACGGACGTGACACGCGACACAGAGTGGCCATTCATAGAATATCACTAGGCACAGAAGAGTAAAGAAAAAGAGGCATCTCAAAGGAACTGAGAAAAGGAAGCCAGAAAATAAGAGGGTGTTTGGGGTAGGGCAACTCAAATGGTAGACTTCTTACCTGCCACGCACAAGGTCCCAAGCCTAACCCCCGCAACTGCATAAACCCGGCAGGACGGCTTACACCTGTCATCTCAGCACTCTGGAAATGGAGGCAGAGGGACCAGAAGTGAGACTGTAAAAACAAGGGAGCGAGGGAGGGAGGGAGGGAGGGAGAGAGAGAGAGAGAGAGGTGTCGGTGGTGGTGGCCTATGTGGGAGGGGAGGCAGTTGGGCTGTTGGGCGTTGTTGGGGGACTATCCTAGAACAGTGTGCATAGTCACAGCACCACCATGGCCCAATTCCAGTGCTTTTCCCTACAGATGGAGCGCGGTGCTGTGGTGGTTTGAATGGCCCCTATAGGCTCCTATAACTGAATACCTAGTCACCAGGGAGTAGGACTCTTTGGAAAGATTAGAAGGGCTGAGGGTGTGGCCTTGTTGGAAGAAGCGTGCCGCTGGGAGCGACATATTTGAGATTTCGAAAACCCATATCAGGACTAGGCCCTCTCTCTCCCTGCCTACAAATCAGGATGCAGCTCCCACGCCGATGCGATGGACTAAACCTGAAACTCTAAGCAAGCCCCCAATAAAATGCTTTCATGGTGCCTTGTCACAACAATAGGACAATGACTAAGATGGGTGCCAAAGTCTGGCTGCCTTCAGCCCTCATGGTCTCCTAAGGAGAAGGAACTAGGGCAGCAGGGCCAAGGAAACCGAGCAGCCTTCCGGGAGGGACACCAGGCATAGCAGGGTCAGAAAGCAAGTGTCCTGAGAGGACAAGTGACATAAGAAAACAGAGGTCCTTGTCCCTCTCCGTTACCTCCCCCATGTATCCATGCAGGTCCATCCCTCGGCCCTCAGCCCCTGCAGGCTCGTGGGAACAGGTTCAAACGCCCCCAGGGTATCTGCCTCTGCAGGGTTTTGTGACAAATGCCCATGGCCAGGCATACCTTGGGGTGCCTGAACCTCCCTTCTAGCCCTTTGCTTTCATTCCCCACCCCCCCCGCTGCCATGTCTGGAGCTTGTATTGAACACAATGGGTAAGATGGGGTCTGGGAACCCTCAGGGGCTGAGGCTCCAAAGTGGTGCAAGCCCAGGTGTACCGCTTGACACACAGGGACAGTGAATGTGTAGGACGCAGAACCGTGGGCTTGGCCTGTCCCCAGGGGCCCAGGGAATCACTTCTCTGCAGCTGGAATCTGAGTGCTAATCAGAAAGCTTAAATTGGAGCTGAGTGGTGGTGGCATATGCCTTTAATTCCAGCACTCGGGAGGCAGAGGCAGGTGGATCTCTGTGAGTTCGAGGCCAGCCTGGTCTACAAAGTGAGTCCAGGACAGCCAAGGCTACACAGAGAAACCCTGTCTCGAAAAAAACAAAAACAAAACAAAAAACAAAAAAAGAAAAAAAGCTTAAATTGAAGAGAAGAGAGAAAGTAATCTGCATGAGCAGTAGACGGAGCCTACAGTGTACACCTTCATGAAACCAGACACTCAACAGGGAGGCACCAGTGGGCAGCCAGCAGCTCAGGGAGTCACCGCTGCCTGTGTGCAGGGCACACTGGGCCTTCACTGGGGGAAAAACTGATTTAAAATTTTATTACATTTTACTCTGTGTGTGTGTGTGTGTGTCTATGTCTGTGTCTCTCTGTATGTGTGTGTCTCTCTTGTGTGTGTGTGAGTCTCTGTGATTCTGTGTTTCTGTATCTGTGTGTCTGTGTGTGTGTCTTTCTTATGTGTTTGTATGTGTGTCTCTATATGTATCTATATGTGTGTGTCTCTCTTGTATCTGTTTGTATGTCTGTGTCTGTGTGTCTCTGTGTGTGTGTCTCTCTGTGTGTATGTGTCTTTGTGTGTCTGTGTCTGTGTGTTCTCTGTGTGTCTGTGTCTGTGTGTCTATACCTGTGTGTCTTGGGGTGTATGTGTCTCTGTGTGTATGTGTCTGTGTGTGTATGTGTCTGTGTGTTCTCTGTGTGTATGTATCTCTGTGTGTATGTGTCTCTGTGTGTTCATGTGTCTATGTGTATGTATCTCTGTGTGTTCATGTATCTCTGTGTGTTCTCTGTGTTTATGTGTCTGTGTGTGTCTGCGTATGTATGTGTCTCTGTGTGTGTGTCTCTGTGTGTATGTGTCTGTGTATGTATGTGTCTCTCTGTGTGTATGTGTCTGTGTATGTATGTGTCTCTCTGTGTGTGTCTGTGTATGTATGTGTCTCTCTGTGTGTATGTGTCTGTGTACGTATGTGTCTCTCTGTGTGTGTCTGTGTATGTATGCGTCTCTGTGTCTGTGTGTGTCTGTGTATGTATGTGTCTCTCTGTGTGTATGTGTCTGTGTATGTATGTGTCTCTCTGTGTGTGTCTGTGCGTTTGTGTCTGTGTGTGTGTGTGTGCCTGTATTGTCTGAGGATGAAAACGTTCATCATTGGTTCTCTTCTTCCACTGTGTGGGTCCCAGGGAAAGTTGTCCAGTCGATGGTAGGCACCTTTACCCTCGGAGCCATCTCTCTAGCCCTCCCTGATGTTTAACAGATTACAGATAATGGCCAGGCATGGTGGTGCATGCCTGTAATTCCAACATTCAGGAGGTAGAAGCAGGAATCAGGGGTCAAGACAGTTACATAGGAAATTGGAGGTCATCCTGGGCTACTAGAGGCCTTGTCTTTTGTTTTTCAAGACATGGTTTCTCTGTGTAACCCTGGTTGTCCTAGACTCACTTTGTAGACCAGGCTGGCCTCAAACTCACAGAGATCTGCCTGGCTCTGCCTCCCGAGTGCTGGGATTACAGGCATGTGCCAACACGCCAGCATTGTCTTTAAAAAAAAAAAAAAAAAGAAGTGTAGTGAAAGTGAGTGGTTTGGCACACGAGCACTACACGGTCTACACTTGTACATGTAGCACAGAAAAATATTACTAGAAGCTTTGTTTTTAAAAAGCAATGCAAATCTTTTTCCTGGCAGATAGATACAGGTCAAGTTCCTTTCTGTTCATTTCCGAGGTCACTTCAGTGGCAGTGCTGCAGTGGTTGTTAGCAGCGCTGGGCTGCACCCAGGAGGCAGTTTTAAGAGATAAAACTGGCTAGCCGTATCAGTGACTAATCACATTGTATGGCTTTAACTCCAAGAGTCTCCCCAGTCCTTCCAGGTGCCTAGAACAGCATTCGTCCCCTTGGCTGGGGCCTGCCGGGCCACCATGACCGTGACACACCTGCCAACAGTCCACCCGCAGAAGGAAGGGCGGCACCGTTGGTGTGGCTGTGGAGGAGGAGCCAGAGGCCCCAAGGGAGCCTGGCCAGCAAGCACCAGCTTCTATGGCTGCCCTTTCATCCCACGTGTCAGGCCATCGGCAACGGAGTATGCAGAGTGTTCTAGAACATGAGTTCATTGTCTAAAGCCCACTTAAAGCCCCCTTTTAAGCTGCCTTCAACACCAAAGAAGGATGGGCGAGTGAAAAATTACGAAGGAAGCAGTGTCCGTGCCTATGGGACGATCTCTAGTTTCTGCTCCTGTGGTTCAGGCACCTGCTGCCCCGGCCAGCTGCACCTCTTCTGGCTTCCCAGACTCAAAGGAAGTGAAATTAGAGCAGATTGCTGAGGAGGGCAACTCCACAATAAGGGCGAGCCTCCAGCCCCAACCTTACAGTCATACAGAAACCAGGGGCCGCCCTACACGCTGGCCCCTTAAAGAGAAAGTGGCTTCTGGAGGGGCTCCCCCACCGATGGACAGGCAGCACCCAGGCTCTCAGGATGCCTGCCTCTTGTGGGTCACTGCATGGTAGAGCTGGACTCTCCCTTGGGGAGCCTTGGCTTCCTGTTCTGTAGAAGGGGTCGAGGAACACAGTCTTGATGTAGCAGTAGCCGAGGTAGATAGGATTTTGTGCCTGGAAGTGAGGGTCACAGACACATACAGAGTCGCCAACTTGGGTTCAGCCTGGTTGGAGAATCCCAGCCCTCTTGGAGTAAGTGGGTGAGCTCACTGAGCCTCCAGGGATGTGACAGTGGCAGTACTGCTGCTGACACTTGTGTCTCATCAGAGGCTGAGGGGGGTTCTCGGAGGTCACAGGCGGGCCTAGCACGTCCAGGTGCTCAGCAGATGCGCTTCCTGTGCGGTTTGGGGGGATTTATTTATGTTCTCAGAAGCACCTTAAGAAGCGGCCGCGGAGTTTACCAGATAACAGATGTGTAAGCAAGCCCTCAGAAGATGAGAACCCCAATTCTAGCTCAGCCCTCACCTGGGGTTAATTCCAACCTGTGCTTCAGCCTAGGAACCCCCCAAAGCAGGCTCGTCTTCTCCAGATGTATATCTGGTCATCACAGCTCCCATGCCGGATTTCCACGCGGCCATGTGCTGCGTCACCTGCTCTCTGGTTCTGAGTTTGCACAGCCCCACCCCAAGCTGGGTAGGCTTGGTGGCCGGCACTGGCCAGACTCACCTGGCACCCAGGTAAATGGTTCCTGCTACCCATCCTAACTAGACACACCTCACTTGAGACCTAGAATCAGAGGTTGACGGCTGCTGCTTGAGTCACAGGGAGCTGTCCTCCTAATCTGGGGAGGTTGGGACTTATAGCCCTCTTTTCTGGTTTTAGTGACTAGAGATGTCAACCTGCAGACCCTTTCTTCTCTGTGTAAAGTGACTCGCTATGAGACTTGCATAGCCTCATGTTTTCATCCACCTGTCTGTCCCCATCTATCCATTATCCATCTATCTGTCTGTCTACCCAGCAATCAAGGAGTCTCATAGCCTAGGAGGGGAGACAAAACCAAGCAAGGTGCCTCCTTGCCTCTCATCTCCACAGCCTCTGCACCCCTACTCCCAGCTCTTTGGCTTGACTGCAGATTCCTCAAGGCCTGGAAGGAAGGCTGCCTGGAGCCCAAGCCCCAAATCACTCAGCCACATTATCTGGTCCCTTTGGTGGACAGCTGTCTCCTGAAGCTCCCAGAGGGCAGAAGCAGAGCCGTCTTGCCACACTGGCATGGAAAGAGTGTGAGGGAACAGAAGGGAGTGGTTAAGCCCTGGCATAAAGCTGGGTGCAGACTGCAGACAGCCATGGTTGGTTTCTGCAGGGAACCACCGCCCCTCAAGCCGTCTTCAGCCACTTCCTTCCATGCTCCTTATCTACGGGACCACCCAGCTCAGAAAGCCACAGCCAACGTCTACTTCCCCACAAACACCAACTGCCCTCTTGGGGGCATAGGAAGCGGATGATCACACCCCAGGTGCTGGGTCAGCCCCCCCACTTGTAGGCAACTTTCTTCTCTTTCAAACCCCACCTCTGTGAGACCCACTGATTGGAAAAGAATAAGGACAGGGCAATAAGCGATTCAGGGCCTCCTCTTGAAAGCGGAAGTGTCCCGTCTGTGGGGCCCCACAGGTGCAAGCCAGGAACATCTGCCTCCGAGCCGGGGTGGAGCCGCACTCAGGGTCCAGCCCTGCTGCCTCTTGGGTGAGGGGCTGTTTTACCCTCACTGCCCCTGATCCAAAGCCTTCCTTGGTTCACTCGCTCTGATATGTTGGGGACAGTGGCTCAGTTGCACTGGTGCTGTGGGCCATGGGCGTTCGCTCCGCTCTCCAGAGGCCCAGGAGCCTGGCCCAACAGGATGGTCAGCACTGAGAATAAGGGCACAAGCGCAGTACCCTCAGTTGACACACTCCACCCTCGTCAGAACACAAGGAGCCGATGACACTGGCGGACAGCACTAACTCACAGCAAGGGCCTCTCTTCCCAAATCCGGAAAAGAGAAGTCAGCCAGCAGGGGAGAAAGGGTGAGCTGACCCCATGTTCCAGAAATCCCCAACACATGGCCTAAGCATGTAGCTTGACTGCCCTTAACTTCAAGACACCTGAATGCCAAGACAGTGGCGTTCAGGGAGACACGATGATGTGGGGTTTTTAGTGACCAAACTATGCACGGTGAATAACCTAAACATTAAGTCAAAGCAAAGCATAGTGACCCTGGTGGCATCTTTTCTTTTTTTTTTTTCCGTTTTTCGAGACAGGGTTTTCTTGGCCTTGGCCATCCTGGACTTACTTTGTAGACCAGGCTGGCCTCGAACTCACAGCGATCCGCCTGCCTCTGCCTCCCGAGTGCTGGGATTAAACCTGGTGGCATCTTAAGACCATGTCTGGGAACCCCTTCCAGGTCTAAGAGAACATTACTCCTCTCTGTGAAGCCACCTGTCAGCTGTCATCGCCCTTCAGTGAGTGGCTTTCTCTGGAACCAATGACGGCACTACTCTGCCAGGAGTCACCTGGGGAAGGGCATGGGGCATCTCTCAAGCACACCGCCTTCCCAGCAAGTCCCAGGCTGCCAGGCAGAGAGGCCCACTGCCTATGTGTGGCATGTTAGGCTCCAGCTTCCCACGGGGACGCTGGTATAGGACTGTGTTTCCACCAGCTGGGAAGCCTGGATCTGATCCCGTTCAAGGCCAGGCAAAGGTGACAAAGCCGATTCTTAGAGGGCAGAGGTGATCAAAGAACCCCTGATGGTGCAAAGAGGCTACCTGAGCCATGGGTGGGCAGGAGGCTGGTCAGTCCTCACTCAGCTCACTCCTGACTCTGCCTCCATAGGGCAACAAACAGAAAGGGGTTTGTGGGCAAAGTCTGACTGAAGGCAGGTGTAAAATGGGTGGAGCCTCTGGACCTTCCAGGCCACAGGAAGGGCTATGCCCCATAGGAAATAGGCAGATGAGCCAGGAGCTCTGGCCAGGATGGACACTACCCCAGGGTGGAGGGAACACAGTCTATGAGCCACACCAGACTGGGTCCAGTGGGAGGTCTCAGGGCCACAGGCAGGATAGGAGGAAGTTGTCAGAAAGTCACACCGGAATGGCATGGTGGAGGGGGAACCAGCAGCTAGGCAGATGGTTCCTGCCTAGGAAGCACTGGGCACAGCTGCAGGCCCCCGACCCCCACCGCATTATCACATCGACACAGCTGGCTGCCTCACCCCTGAAGGCTGCCGCAGGAGGACCTCCCCCATGCTGTCCCCAAGCCCGCCCCATGTCACATGAGGCCCTGCAGCCTCTCACCCTCTGTCCAGGGCTACAACCCAGCTCTGCCGGCAGCAGTGACTAGAAGGACACACAGAACAGAGGCACGCACGGGGCGGGCTCTGACACACCAAAGCTGTCCCACCCTTCCAGGTCTTTCCACACCCCCAAGAAGTCAGAAAAGGTGCTTCAGGGTGGGCTCTGGAGGCAGGCCATCTCACCCCCAGCTCCAGGCATCCATCAGCCTCTGCTCCATCTGCAGCTCCATGTCCCAGGCATCCACCGCACCAGAGAGTGGGGCACTCCTATCGGGACCCTGGGGTCTTCGGAACAGCAGCCCAGGTAAGAGGCTGGGAAAGGGAAAGGGGAGCGTTGGAGAGACAGCAGCTGGCACAGGTGGAGCAGGTGACAAGAAGGTGACATCTCCAAGCTGCTGTACATGCGTGTGCCCGGTTTTGTTGACAGCGTGGCTATGTTGACCTATCTCAAATATCAACACAGCACCCCCCCCCCCAACAGGGAAGCGTCCCCCACAGCTGGGGCAGGTGGCCTCACGAAAGCATGGCAGGTGTCAAGCCTGAGGCCTGACCCCACCCAGAGGCAGGTGCCTGGCTCTGTGTAGGTGGGAATGGGCTGCGTCTTCTGCTGTGGGAGCCTAGGCTAGCACTCAGGGGATCTCAGATGCTTCCAGACCCAAAGCCTCAGTGCAGGTTGGTTGAGGTCAAGGGCAGGGACAGTGCGGGCCCAAGGACATAAGCATATTATTTCCGGCAGGGCAGTGGGGGAATTGAGGATTTTTCTCATCTTCGGGAGCTGCTGATTCTGGAGAGGAGACTCAGCAAGCTGCCAAGTTCCTTTTACATCTCTGACCTCACCCCCAAAAATGCCTGGGACTCAGAAATGCAAGCAGGTGGCCCCATGCCCAGCTCACAGCCAGCCACGTGGCCACACTCTAGGCAGCCTTTGGACCTTTCCTGAGCCCACAGTTTGGAGTCCCACACTGCTCTTGCTGTGGCAGTCAGATCCATATCCAGACTCTGGATCTGTAGCACCCTTTTCTGCAGAGGGAGCCACTGTGAGGCTGACTCAAACCTGCAGCTTCCTCAAGGCCAGGGCATCTCCAGAACCATACAGGACTCAATTAATGGTGCCCGCGTGTATGCGGTCCAACTTCCCCAACACCGTGCGTTAGTCTTGGCTTCTGCCAGATGAGGGGATCCAAAGACACCTGTGAAAGCGTGTGTGGTCTCAGACCCAGGTGTGATTACCCTGCAGGTGGGTGCAAGGGAATTGCCTGCCTTATAGACCCACTCCCCTGAGAGCTGCCGTCAAATCTGTCCCCTTTGCTGCCTCTGTCCTGGGCCACATCCTTCCTCCCCTGAACCCCAATCTCTCACATGGTGCCTCTGAGCCTGGGGAGGAGGCAAGAGGAGAGGTGGGGGCCACGGTGCGGTTTGGATGGAGTTTGGATGGCCCTAGAAGCTCAGGGCCACGGGGTGTATGTGAACTTGGCTGTGCCTCCAGTCTGGATGTGGGTTTGGTAGGATGGAGACTCCCAGAACTTTCTGTGTATGCCTCTGACAAAATACCCATGCACAAGCTTAATGTCCCTACTTTGTGCATACCAGTAACTCCTAAAAACCCTCCATGTAGGGAGACCAATGTGGAACTCCTGCAGTTCCAGAAGGCACCACCAGAGGCAGCGTGGAGCTGGGTGGCTTTGGAAGGTGTAGGTGACTATGGAGGTTCTGGGCCTCTGTAAACCTCCAGGAATCTGTGAAAACCCTGGAGACAGAACATGGGCTAATTGGCTCTGTGAAAGTCATTTCAAGAGTAGAGAGATCTGAAGCTGACTGCAAACAATCTCCTGCTCTACAAAGCCAGTCCATACAGATCACTGCAACCTGTGTTCATGGCTATTGGCGATCCTGGGCAGGGAGGTGAGCTGAGACATGGAGGGCTATGGGTGATGTGGAGAGCGAGGACAAGTGCTTTCATCATCCATGTGACAGGGAAAGAAACACGAAGTCAGCATCGCACAGGATAATACCACCTCTGCGATGATGGTGTGGCACCCCTGTCTGTGGCAGACCCCAGAGCGCACAGGGGCACAAGCAGACCAAGGAGAGTGTTTGGGGGGTGTGGGGGGGGCTCATGTTGATTAGGCGCCTACTGTGTACACTAGGAGTAACATGGGCACTGCTGGTCTCAGAGGCTTGAATTGGATGGTGACTTGCTTCCCAAAAACAGGGCTAGGGGGGTGCCACACACGAAGACCTTGGAAACCACTCACAGCCATTGTAGCTAGAGGACCAGGATGGGCTTGCCCCTCTCCCACCCGTAGGAGAGGCTAAGGCAGTGAAACCCAGGGAGAAACTAAGTCAAGCTGGCTGGTGTGGCTTTAGGGAAACAACATGGGCCCTGTTGGTTGAGCAGGAGGTAGGGAGTGTCACTCCGTGGAGGAACCCACTAGGAGGCAGGAGAGATAAGGTGCAGTTGAGCATTGGCAGCAAGGACACCAGGACTTCTTGGTCCAGGGCCCAACTGTGGGCTGGCTGGATTCTGCTATGCATTTCCCACTCTTGCCCGTCTCTTTCTTTCTCCTCCCTGCTCTGTCTTCCTCCTCTTCCCCCCTCTCCCTCCACTTCTCCTCCTTCCAGTCCTGCCATTGAGCTTAAATGCCCATGGGTTCCTTCCTCATGCATAGATTCTACTAACCCTGGGGAGAAAATAAATCCAGAAAACCACATCTGAACTGAGTTTCTCGTGGCTGTTCCTATAGGTCTGCCTACTGGGCTAGAGATCACGCGGTCCAGTGCACACAGGGCGTGCGCGAGTTCTGTACCGATGCTGGGATGTTTTGTAGGTGTGACTCGAGACCATGTGTTTTTGCTGTTCTCCTGCAGCCAGCCCCAGAACCATCTCTTGTGATAACAAAGGGGTAGATGGGGAACAGAAACAAAAGCCACGGGTTCTCTCCCTGGCAGGGGCCTGGCTGTCACAGGGTCACATCTCCACTAGAGCATCCAGCCTGTCTCTTCCAGCTCCTGCTATGGCAGCCTTGCGCCACTCTGCCTCTGTCCTCCTAAGGCCACCTCTCCGGCAAGGACACTGATCTCTGGGATGTGGTCATCCTAGCCCAGGCATGGGATAAAGGGGAGGTACTGGCCAGAGGGTCCAGTGTGCACTGCAGCTGCCACTTAAGGGAAACCAGAGCCTTACTTTCACGGCTGATCCCTCTTGGGTACCAGCTGTCGCCAGGCGCACAGATAACGCCAGCACAGAAGCCCGTGGATAGTTCCACATCACACTTAGCCTCTGAGCTTGTTGGTGGTACCCACCTTTGCAGGGATGATATGTCTCTTACAAGAGGGAGGTTCCCAGCAGATGAGAACAACTAATGTGGGAGAAAATGTCTGAGGTGGCAGGCCTCAAAAACATGGACTGTAGGGTGCATGGGGATCTGCAGAGAGCTAACAGTGAGCTTTGGCCCTCATCTGTTGATATGAGGGTGACCTCTGACCCTATCTGTGTGAGGTAACAGTGATGACCTTGGACCCAGCATCTGCCTACGGTGATGGTAGCTTTTGACTCAAGTATGTGTGATGTGAAGATGACCTCTGACCCATGTTGTGCCAAAGCACCTTCCTGTTAGGCTCACCTGCTCCTGTCCTGTGCTGTGACCTTGAGCTTCACCCTCAACCTCTAGCCCCTCTTCCTTACTCAGGCCTGATGTGCTCAGAAGCCTGAAACAATGGGTTGTGGCCCACCCCGACTCCACCTCTACCTCTGTCTTGTTGGCCACATGGTCTCAGGAGCTTCTTTCTGTGTGAGATTGTATCCAGCCTTGAGAGAGACAACAGAAGAAGATCCAGCATGATTTGCTGAGCCTGTAGCCTAGACTCAGGGGCACATGGGTCCAAGTGCAAGGAACTCTCTGTGGTAAATGAGACAGCCCCACCAGCTCAGCTCCCTAATGAAGGGTCCAACTGCAGGGTCTTGGGCATCCCTGGCTCCTGTCTGGTCCAGAAACACAGGAGTGAAAAAGTGGAAAACAAGTCATGAAGGATGACTTGCAAAAGTCAGGCAGAGGCACGGAAGCAGAGCCCTTAGCCTGAGCAGGCAGAGAGTGGAGGGGTAAGGAGAGAAAGTGGGGGCCACACCTGACTTCAAGTCTTCCTCTTGCTTTCACCATGGACAGTGCATGTAACCACTCACATAGTGTCCAGGTCTAGGTAAGGTAGGGCCTCTGCTCCAAGCCCTAGTGTTCTCTCTTCTCCTGTCCTGGGAACAAGAAGACAGTTCTTCCTAGGACCCAGCCCTGTCATCCCCACACAACATACCAGTGAGATGGAGATCAGAGGAGGGTGTGTGCAAGGGCAGGGTCACAGTCCAGGCCAGCTTCCCAGAGGAAGCGTCCCTGAGGGGGCAGCTGGAGGCCACTCTTCAGGCAGACAACTTTCTGTTCTCACTGCAGGTTAAGCAGAAAGCTTGCTGGACACGCTAACCTATATAGGCCTCTGGTCTCTGTTCCCTGAGGGGATGCCCAGCCTGTGCTCCTTCTAGAACTACCCAGCACCTCAGTGAGGGAAGCCAGGGGAGGAGAGAAAGTGATCCACCCACCCCTGCGCGTGGATGTGGGCTTGGAGGTGTTGCCAGCAATGGACCCAAGGTCAGACCTCAAGGCAGCAGGTGATTTCTCCACAGGATTTCCAGGTGCATGTCTACGCAGCCCAGGATGGCCACTCTGAAGGACAGGAGCCTGGCCCAGGGAGGCTCTCTAGCTGCTCTCGACTGAGCAAATCTGCTTGCTGCCCACTGAGAGAATGATGACTCTGACAGACGTAAGCACCCTCAGGGTGCCCCCTGGGCATGGCCCTGACTGTCTAGCCCATGCCTCCCTCCCGTCGTGTGGGGCCTCTGGCCATCTGTCTGCTTTGCGAACACCCAGGGCCTTTGCCCATCCTTGCCAGCTGCTCCTGCTCCTTGCAGTTCCTCTGCCTCATGAGCCCCATGGTGTTTCCCAAGTTCACTTGTGGCATATCGTCTGTCCCTCTCGGTTGTATTTGGTTCCGAGAGGTTGGGTCTCAGGCTGCCGAGAATCAAGGTGTGCTCAGGAGTGCCTAACGCTGGAGGGGAAAGAGACCACCCATGTCGCACGGGACATACAGCCATAACAAGCTCATGAAGCATAGCTTAGATTGGGAGAGGCCCTAGAGATGCAGGAGGCAGATGTCACTGGGGCAAGCAGATGTTAACCAGGGACCACGACGCAGGGCAAGAGGGAGAAAATGGTTCCTTGGTCACGGATGCAAGGATGTTCCCCTTCTGCTGTGCCTGCTGTCGGTCACCAGCCTCCTGGCAAGCTCAAGCAGGCTATCCTAGATTCTAGGGCAGCGGGGAGCCTGGGAGGCACACTGAACCTCCTAGGAAGGAGGGGGACACGGTAGCCTCTTCCAGTCGAGGGTCACCTCCCCAGAGGATATAAGGAGCAGCAGTGACATAAGAAATGGTGTTGTCCTTTGGAGGCCCAAGAACTACGGGGGGCTTTTGTGAAAATATTTGGTCCCTCGTTTTCCCACCGCCCAATCACCACAGCGAGAGGAAGTACGTACACAGTAGTGAGATGACATCCGGCTATCACCTACCCGACCCATGCTCCCTTCCTGCCACAGGCACACAGAAAGTCCAAATGACCTGCCCAGACTCAAACAGCAAGTCCCGGCCAGGGTGGACTCAGGACCCTCTCTGTGGGACTCATCCACGAGAGAAAACATGAAGTCAAGTGGATTCTTGGGAAAGGGGCCCCTTGGCACTGGCGCCTGTCAGCTTGACTCTGCAGGGTCTCTGCTTGCTCTGAGAAGACCAAGCATGCCCTGGTGCCTGCTGATGGCAATAATCATATTGACAGCTGATGGCAAAGCTGCCCTGCCAGGGCCCCAACACCAATGCCCTGCCTGAAAACCTCCCTCTGTTTGAGAGCCTCGCCTCAATCTTTACTCACTACTGAAGATCAAGTTGGTTTTGCCCCTGAGTGTCCCTAGAGTGGAGCCCTGGGATGGGCAGGGACAGAATGATTTCTTTCTGCCTGAGGAAGAACCTCAGGAGTTTTTGGGAAGCCTGAAGAGGGCGGAGGCAGGTGAACAGAGCTGGTAATAGATCAGCGGGCTGAACTCAAGGCCCCTTGAAGCCAGGCTCATCCTAATGACGCAGCCTAGCCCCCTCATCTCAGCCCTCTCTCTCCCTCATCGCTTCCCAGGGTTCCCCAGCTCCTACCGCACCATGGCTGAACCTAAACATAGCTGGAGCAGCCACAAGGCCTTGGCACAGCCAGGAGGAACTGGGAGTCTGCCCCGCCCTCGACCCAGGTGCACTCTGAGTATCGGTAAAGTCCCGGCTCTGGAGGGGGAAGGCGGAGCGCTGGCTGAGAGGGTCAAACAGCCTTCTCTTGTGTCTATGCAGTCCCTCACCTCAGCCCCTGGCCCAGTGTGTCTGTGTTCCCGGGATAGCAAGGCCTGCCAGGCATGTATGGTTCTACCAGAATCTAGGGGTCCTCAGAAAAAGCTCCTTGCCACCCCCAGGACTCCAGCCGCTGTTTCCCACTGGCTCCATCCTATGAAAGGAGAAGGAATAGGGTTTCCACAGATACCTTCGGCGAACGGAGTAGAGGCCCAGGTGAGGCTGCTGTGTTTGCGCTGGCCACACTCTGAGGCTTGCCTTCCCAGCGGCACTGTGGACCTCCACCCGTCTCACCTGCTCTATGGAACCCTTCTGATGCTCTTGATGTCAGACAGGGATCCCTGTGCCCCCGCCAGTTTTCTCGTTGTACAATGTGGACTGTAAACAGTCTGGCTTTCCCTGCGATCCTTGCAAGCTAACCAAGTGGGCAGGGCCAGCACTCAGCCGGTCTTAAGAACCCTCTGAGGCTCCCATTTCATCTGCAGCCTTTCTCCCAGACACTATAGTGTTAACTTGTTACAAAAAAAGCATCATATCCTATGTTGCTCTGTGTTGGTTCCCATGGAGGGTGTATATGCTAATAACACACATGTTAATTTCTCTGCTTCCCTGTTGAGAACGGAGACCCTGACTCTCCTGTTAGGAAGACGCCCTGATGAGGGTCCCTTTCTTCCTTTCCTTGTGCCCACATCCAAACGCACGGTCAAGAACAGACTGCAGTCGACATCCTGGCCTTTAGCAGCCGCCCAAGTCTGAAGTGGCTTTGGTATTGCTCTCAGGGGCAAAAGGTTCGACTCAAAGAGTGATAATGGTAGCAGGGCATATGTCCCTGCCTTGTGTGGCCCCAAGTGCCAAGGTAAGGCAGAAATTTGGGGGGGGGGGTCACAGCTCACATTCAGGAAGACTTTTTGTGCCATCCAGACACACAGTAACAGCTCTTGATGAGTCTGCAGGCCCTGGCATAATTCCTTAGACCTGAAAGAGGAATGCTAGGCACTAAGAGGGCCTGGATGCCTGGTGACACTGGGCAGGCTGAACCAGAGTCTGCCTGGCGCAGGTGTGGGAGAGACATGGCGGATACCCAGCTGTACTGAGTGGGTGGGGGAGGAGCCAAGAGTTCTACAGACACACAGTCCTGTTATGAGGCTGCGCTCACTGGCAGATTACTCACAGATGTCCTCTGGGGTGACCTAGTCCAGTACTCTGCTGATCAACAGCCCCTGGCTAAGGCGCTCCAGGGAGACACGGATGGTGGAGACAAGATTGTGCAGGCAAGTGAACACTAGGCTTAGGGACCTGGGAAAGTATACATAGTGGCCTGTGGGAATCACCTCAACCCTGCCCCTAGGGCGGAAGGAAGAGGGAGGGCTGCTCGCCCTACTGTGTGGGTGGTCAAGGGGAATTCTGGCCTCCTTTCTGTGGACTCTGGGCACGCCCAGGCCTCTCCCCACACACACAACCCAGGTTTAGTCGTGGGTCCATGGGGGAGGAGTTGCTCATACCAGAAGCCAGTGGTTCTGTGGCACTTTTTAACCTTTGACTTGCATGGTCTCTGTATTTATTTATTCACATGATGACAAAATAGCCTCACACCAGGCGTGGTGATGCACACCTTTGATCCCAGCACTTGGGAGGCAGAGGCAAGTGGGTCCCTGTGAGTTCAAGTGAGTCCAGGACAGCCAGGGCTCACTAGAGAAACTATGTCTTCGAAAAACAAAAACAAAAACAGAAAAGCAAACCAAAACCCCAAATGGCCTCATTTAGCTCGGTCACACGTAAGTCCAGCTGGAAGAGCCGTGAAACCATCTGGGACCCAGGTGTCCTCATATGGGTCGCTGGGGTGCTCTTGCTTGAAGATTCCTAGACACAAAGTAGCTATTCGTAGCTACCTGTTCACCAGGGCCAGGCCTATATCTCCTTGCCAGTGGGAGGCTCGGAGCCCCTCACGCCCCAATATCCGGTCTGAGCTGTGGAGCAATACCTCTCTACCCTCTACCCTCGAAGTGCAAAGAGACACATAAAAGCTTTCAGAAAGTGCCAGAACCTAAAGGTCTATTGACCTCTTCACTTTGCCTCTGTCCACCCCTCCACCTCCACCCCCAGATTCTACCACAGTCCTTAAACACGCACACACACCCCAAGACAACTTCTCCTTTCCTTACTGGAAAAGTTCTTCCCCGGCAGCCACACTGCCCTCAGCTTCTCCCCAGCAGTTTCAGACCCTGCAGTTATTTTAGATCCCAGCCGCTCCCAGAGACACCCCCCCTCCCTTCAGGTAGGCCACCTTGCCTTGAGGAGGCTGTAGCCCCTGATCACCCAAAGAGTTTCCTGCAGCTCCACTTCAACTAAAGTGGTATCACCAAGCTGTTTCTCACACGATACCTCAGTTGCCGTTACCAGGGTATTGTCGGTGCAGTCTGTGCCTCCATCCGTCTGCTCTCAGGACATTTGCAGCTTCCTAATGAGTGCCACTCCCGGTCCCCTCTTCCCCTGGACACCACTGACTAGTTCTCTGTCTCTTTTGGATTTTTCGTGTCCTGGACATCTCTTTTCAAAGAGATCACGCGCCACTCAGGCTATTCCTTCCTGCTTCGTTGTCAGGGTCACCATGTTGTCTATCAGTGGCCTGGTCCTTTGGCGATAACCAGCATCCAATCCTGTGGCCTATGTCTCTTTTTTAGTGTCTGCACTTGACTCTTGTCTGAAGAGAACCCAGCCACATCACCTACAGGCTGCGTGTCTCCTTCAGTAGGTCTTTGTTTACCTGATACGTACAGTGTGCGCAGTGGTCACGGCAATGTGACGGTGTGATGCGATAGGAGGTAGCATTGTGATCCGGCTGTCACTTTTATCCTCACTGGCCTGAAGTTGGAGGGGCATCACTGTCTCCTACACAAGCTCTGACTCAGTTTACCCCCTGTAACTTGATGAGTGTGAATCTGGTTGAGGTCAGCCCTGGAAGTCCATAGCATCATAGTGTCACCGGCAGGTGTGGTGGTGGGTGTGGTAGCAGGCATTGGTGGCAGGTGTGGTGGGGCACGCTGTGGGAGAGAGGAGAGGGGTAGAGGCATTTCTGGAGCCGTTCTGAGTAGAATCCTTCTCTAAGACCAGTGGCTGAGTCTCCAGGCATGGAGCTTGAAAGCTCTGCAAGAGAAAGGCAAGCACCTACCAAGGGTCTTCAAGTGCCAATGGTGCTGATGGGTAGCTGGCCTTGGAGACCCCACTGGGGCATCAGAGCCCCCCAAGAGACCTTTATTCCAGGTTCACTAGTACCTGTGTTCTCCAGGCCTCAGATTTGGGGCACTGTGTAGGCATAAGGTTATTGGGAAATTCACAAACTTAACTATCACAGTGGTGTGTCCCAGGCTAAGGTGAATTTGGACGTGGTTGTAAATGCTTATAACCCCAGCATTCAGAAGCCAGAGGCAGGAAGATGGCTGCAAGCTCCAGGCTAGCTGGGATACACACTGGGTTCTAAGATTTGTTACTCACTTTCCCCATTGCCGTGACAAAAGACCTGACAAAGGCAGCAGCTTAAGGAAGGAAAGCTTTGTTCTGTCTCGCAGTTTGAGGGGACACAGTCCATTGTGGCAGGAAAGTCATGGAGACGAGGCATGAGGCATCTGGTCACATTGCATCTGCATCCAGGAAATGGAGAACGGAACCCTGGGGTCATCTCATGCTTCGTCCTTTCTATTTAGTCCAAGAGCCCTGCCCAGGCACCCATTGTGATTGGGGGCATTGAACTTGGTGGCAGGATGGGGATTTTTAGAGGAGGGGTACCAGATTCTGAGGTAGAAGCTTTTCCCTGGGAGACACCTGGAATTGGCCATGACACAGCAAGGTTTATCTTCCACATGTGTCATAAGCTAATTGTACCACGCAGCTAGGAACTCAGAAATAGACCTTCATCTCAAAATGCTAGACATGGCACAGAGAGAGTGAGAGTTCCAGCTGTCCAGCGGTGAGCTGGGACAGGCCCCTCCTCCCCAGCTCTGGCTTTCCTAATCCTATTCCCGGCCCCTCATGGTCACCTGCCAACTAAAACCAGCCCATGCAGTGCCCCTACCATTCCAAATGGGATCCCAAACTTTACCAGACCAACAGACAGTTTCTCCTACAACGTAGGGAGATATGGCAGCCGGCTCTGGCCAGGATGGTTGTGTCTTTGGACTGACCCACCTGTTCGGCACCCAGCACACTAAGTAAACTGAGGCTACAGAGAAAATGGAGCTGCTGCAGAGGCTAGACTGAGCCCAGAGTAGGCGAGGGAGGCAAGTCAGCCCCTCCCTCAGCAAAACCCAGGGTTTTGGATTAACATTCATAGGATGTCGTCAGCCAAACAAACGCAAATGTTTATTTTCCCAGCGGTAAATTACAACTTCAATAGACAGAAATTACGGTCCTGGGCCTTGAAAAGCAGTGACAGGTGCCTTGTCCCTGGATGGTCACACGCGCGCCTAAAAGTGTTGAGTCTAAGAGCCCCCAGCTCATTTACAGCTTCGTGCTTCCCTCCCCAACCCTTCAGACATATGCTGCCCACGGAACACATTTCCAGGTCTACAGAAGACCCAGTGAGTGGCACAGGAGCCCAGGGGCCAGCTCTCCCTAGCGTGATTATTATCAGCCCTCCACCACTGGCTTTGTCCCCAGTACCCTTAGAGGCTCCAAGAAACCACACAACCTAGTGTGACCTCCCATGAGGTGACTGACACGGCGATGCTCAGAGCTTCAGCCCTTGTTTCTTGTCGTCTCTGCCCACCCCCGTCAATATGGGCATGTCTAGGCAGAGCAAGAGTGGAAGATCTTTTACCACTATGTCTTGACCATTTACCCCCAGGCAATACCCCCAAAGACCCAACTCTAGCCCCACAACCTGGCATGTGACCACCACAGCTCCTGGGAAGGCAAGCATAGGCAGGTGGAGCAGCTCCCATTGCCCCTGGGTGCTGTTTTTCTCAGCATATTGAATCATTTGACACAAGAACCCTACAGAGGCCCCTGACCACTCTGGTCACATGCCCTTCTGACACACAGAAGACATGGTCTCATAAGATTGGGGGACAGAGGGCTTGAGAGATGCCTCAGAGGTGAAGAGCACTGACTGCTCTTCCAGAGGTCTTGAGTTCAATTCCCAGCAACCACATGGTGGCTCACAACCATCTGTAGTGTGATCTAATGCCCTTTTCTGGCCTGCAGGCCTACATGCAGGTAGAGCACTGTATACATAATAAATAATTTTTAAAAATTGGGGGACAGGGAAGTTGGGTGAAGCAGAGCCTGGCCTAGGAAGCTGGGAAGTCTGGGGTGCAGGCTCCCCCCAGAGCCTTCCCCTTCCCAAAGCTCAGTTTCCTTACATGCGACATTAATTAATTTTCCCAGGAGCGCTGAGATCTCTTCACACTATGATAAACACTCCCAGCCCTTCTCTCTCTAGACACATAGCAGTCAGTGCCTGTGACCTGCTCCCTTTTCTCTGGGCCCATGGCCAGGAGTCCCGAACGAGTCTGTGGAGTTGCTGGGGTTATGGAAGGGTACAAGCACTAAGGGGAACATAGGAAGTGACTCCCTTAACCTGGGCACCGGTTACAGTGCCCTCTCCTCTGTCGTGGCTTGAAAAGGTGGAGACATGATTGACAGATAGATCTGGCCAGGCTGGACCCATGGGTTGCTATTTTATTCCATCACTTTTGTTCTGTGACACCATCTTTGCAGAATCCCAATGCCAACAGGGTCATGACATATTGTGCCTTGGCATCCGGTAAGGGCAGGGAGCCACAAGCGCTGGTGCTGGGGCCTTCTATGAATCAAGGAGAACCTACAGATCTGTGTGATCATGGGGACAGAGCAGAGGAAGGTTTCCCATGGGGTATGTTGAGGCTGGGCAGGGCCTGCACTGAGAATGTATGCCTGCAAAATGTTCTAGATAGAGTGTCTGGGAAACCAGAGCTGGGAGGGGTGTGCAGGAGGCAGCCCAGGGGCTGGACCTTATCTGGAGCTGGAGGGGACATTACCAGCCTCCCCGTGTCACACTCTCCCATGTGGAGATGGATGGAGAGAGAAGCTCCCGCCACCAGGCCTGGCTCCAGTGATAACAAACGGCCTGTCAGCAGCAGACACTGTGGGTCGGGAGATCATCGTCTGCCTGGGCTTGATGGATGAGCTGTGGTGGCTTCGGTGTGCTCCCAGCAGGGCTGTTCCCATCACAGCAGGCACCGCGTTACCGGTTACCGGAGCCACTCAGCTCCTGAAGGTGTGGGTCATTCGGGATTCTGGGGCTACAAGTGACAGAAACCAGCTCCAGGGAGTGAGGCAGACACATCTGTGATAGGAGGCCCAGCCCTTGCCCTCTGTCTGTCCCTGTCCATTCTACTCTCTGTTCCAACAGATGGCCTTGGGCAATTCTGCCGTTACCTCCCATGTAGAACCAGAGGCACTCGTCTTTTCCTGTTAGCCAGAACAGTCCCAGGGAAGAACTGTGAGTGGCCAGGTAGTCACCCACCCTCCTTGTCTGAACCAAGCGCCCACTTAAGGCCAAGGAAGAGGGGCATAGAAACCACAGAGCTGGGATGCTGAAATGGCAACAAGGCAAGTGGTTTTATTGGTTAGGGTGATGTTTTAAAAAGCAAAATCAGGGAGCTAGAGAGATGGCTCAGTGGTTAAGAGCACCACCTGCTCTTCCAGAGGTCCTGAGTTCAATTCCCAGCAACCACATGGTGGCTCACAACCATCTATAATGTGATCTAATGCCCTCTTCTGCAGATAAAGCACTCATATATAATAAATAAAATAAATAAATCTTTAAAAAATAAATTAAAAATAGCATGTGTGTGTGTGTGTGTGCCAATATTGTTGTGCATGCCTGTAACCCTATCATTCAGGAGGTTGACACAAGAGGATCATCTGCAAGTCCAAGGCCAGCCTAGACTACACAGTGAGTGCTAGCCCAGCTTAAACTACCTATTTAGCAAGAATGTATGTATATATGTATTATGTATGCATGCATGTGTGAATGAATATCTGTATGCATGCATGTATATTACCCAAAAAACAAAAATAGAACAGTAGAACAAGGCACATGTATAAAACGTTTTGAAGAGAAAAGGTGGAAGGTTAGAATGCTGGCTGGGGAGTGGTATGAAGGGAGAGGCAGTCATGAAATCCTTTGTGAGTGTGTGCGGGGGTACAGGGTTACAGAAGTGGAAAGCAGCCAGCCAAGGCCCCAGGGCACAGCAGGGACCAGGTAAGCCATGGACAGACACCGATGAAGAGTGAAGGAGAAGGACCTGGAGGGATGGAGGTTCAAGGGGGAGCCCCAGCGTAAGGCAGGGGAGCGGAGAAGCAGCTGACCATCCCCAATTTAGCTTTTTTCTTTTTCTTTTTTTTCTTTTCTTTTTGTTTGTTTGTTTGTTTGTTTGTTTGTTTTGTTTGTTTCTTGTGTAGCCCTAGCTGTCCTAGACTCAGTTTGTGTAGACCAGGCTGGCCTCGAACTCACAGCGATCCTCCTGCCTCTGCCTCCCGAGTGCTGGGATTAAAGGTGTGTGCCACCAAGCCCAGCCCGTTGTATCTTCTTGTGGGATTTACCTGTTCACACAAATTTCCAATTCATAGGGGGTTTTTTGCCTTTGGTTCTATCACCTACCTACCTATCCGCCCTCTCTGCGTGTGTGTCTGGTACTCGTGGAGGTGAGAGCTCAATCTTGGGTGTTATTATCTTTTGTTTCTGAGACAGGGTCTCTCACTGGCCCAGAGTTTGTCACGTAGGCTCTCCAAGCACAGGCCACCACACCTGGCTTTTTTACATGGGTCCTGGAGATGACGCTCATGTCCTTATGTTTTCATGGCAAGTGCTTTTCTAAGCACCAACCCAGCCCTGTTCTGTTTCCTCTTCCTCCTTTGTGTATTGCAGCCTTCGGTCCTTTGGGCACATGCCCCAGCTTGTCTCTCATCTTTCAGAGTGACTCAGGCCTCTGGGGGAATGCAGAAACAGTCACCGTCACAGAGTCAGATGTGTCACTCTTGAGGGTCTGTGCTGATCTTTACACTCTTATCTGCTAATGTTTACAGTGGTTTTTGTTTTGTTTTGTTTTTGTTGTTGTTGGTTTTTGTTTTGGTTTTTTGAGACAGGGTTTCTCTGTGTAGCCTTGGCTGTCATGCTGTATTGTATTCTTTAGCTACGGGAAGTTGAATTTTCCAAGTGGGAAATACATAGTACATTATTCACAGTGGGCCCTGGCCCTGATACGGTCTGCAAGAGAGCTCCACATCTCTGGGGACATACCAGGGTCCCTGATCATACCCACACTCCTTGGCATGCACGTCACACATTGCCCCAAGTGTGCTTGGCAGTCTCTCATCTGAAACTGAGCAAAGACAAGAGCAGGAGCTGCCTTTGGTCCACCCCAACACACCACACACACACACCACATACACAGACACACACACACACACACCACACATACACCACACACACACCACACACACACACACCATACACACCACACACACACAACATACACACCACACACACACACACCACACATACCACACACACACCATACACACCACACATACACCACACACACACACACCACACACAACACACACACACACACCACACACAACACACACACAACACACACACACAACACAAACACCACACACACACACACACCACACACACACCACTACACACCACACACACACACACACACACACACACCACAACACACACCACACACACACACACACACACACACACACACACAACACAAACACCACACACACACCACACCACACACAACACACACACCACACACACACAACACACACACAACACACACACACAACACAAACACCACACACACACCACACACACACAACACAAACACCACACACACACCACACACACACACACCACACACGCACACATACCACACACCACACATACACACCACACACACACACACCACACACACACACACACACCACACCCCTGTAGCTTGGAGGACAATGAATGGAATGAGCGACGCTTAGAGGCTCCCCCAGGCAGAAAGGGTTCCAAAATGAGAGAAGTGAAAGCCAGGCACACAGGGACGTGGACAAGCACTCCTCCCCACGCTACTGCTCTGGCCCTTCGTCCCCTTGTGTCTTCCCTAGTCTACAGCCTGCTCTCTCCTAGTCGCTCAGCGACCGGGCATGGACCCACTTCTCCTCTGTTCACTAGAGGACCGCCATAGCACACTGAGGTCCGGTGTCTTGTTCCACAGTCACTCAAGACAGAATGGCAGGTCTTCCACCTGAGAGTCAAGAGCGGTAGAGACTTTGGTAGATGAATCCTGGTGTTTAACTCTCACTCTTAGGTCTCTTCATAACAATGGCCAAAGTGCCCCCACGAATAACTGTTGCCCTGTGCACCCTACGGAGCGTGCCTACTTCACCGTCAGCTCCTGTGATTTTCCAAGTCTTGTTTTCACGTACAGGTGAGATGCAGAGTCCAGCTAACTCATCCCGGGGGGCCTTTGCAGACAAGGGAGGCTCAATGTCTTCCTGCAGTCAGAGGTCACCAGTGCCCCCAAGAGAGAGAGAAATGTGTAAATGATTTCTCTCGCCTCTGACTCCAGGAAGATCTTACAGGACAGTGCATATGGGGTGCCACCCAGAGTTCTGGGTGCATCATGGGAGTTGCTGGTGTGGGAGACCTGTGCTAGCAGCTACTGTGGTGTACACTGTGTTATCCCACTCGCTTAGACCACTCCTGAGCCACTCTGACCCTCTGGTCCCAACCCTTCTGACAACTGTGTCCTTGCCAAAAGCTCCTATTTTGTCCTTTTGCTATCTGGAAGGGACGGGGAATGGGAGCAGCCATCTGTCCATCCTCTTACCTTGAGACTGTCATACTGTGTGTGGTTGGCTGGTAGATGGCCCCAAGGGTATAGGGGGTGGTCTGCGGGGAAGCCAAAGGGCTGAGGCTGAGCCAGGAGAGTCAGAAGACAGTGGGGGGATGAAAGAGACGGAGGTTTCTGGGTGAGGCTATAACCCATCCCAGCTATGACCATAGACCCAAGTCTTCCTCATCTGCAGAAAATACATCAATCCCAAGTGGGTGTCTGAAAAGCACCGAGACCTCAACAGAAGAGGAAGGCAGCAGGTGGCTCTTTCTAGAACTACACTCTTTGAGGTGGCTTGGCCAGAGACTGGTCTTTCCAGCCTAGAGCTGGAATTTCAGCTACCGAGATGTTCACACACCATGTCCATCATTTTACCTGGAGAACCTGACCACATGGCTCTTTCATCTCAACCCTCCCCATCCTTTGCTTCTTCCTCTTCCCTCTTTCCCTCCTCCTCCGTTTTCTTTCTCCTCCTTTCCACTTTCTTCCTCCTCAATAGGCTCTCTCTCTATTAGCCCAGGCTGGCCCTAGAACTCACCATCTTTCTGCGTCAGCTCCCAAATGCTAGGATTATAAGCACTGGACATTGCGCCCGGCTAAGCCTTCTTGAATAGAATAAAAATGTGGATTGAGGGAAAGAGGAGCTGAGAAGGAGCCCAGAAGCCATGCTGAGCCCATTCCCCCATGCCTTTTCAATTGTGTGTACCCTTTACTGTGTGCCTGAAATGCTTAAAACTGTCATTGGTATCTACATGTTTGTCTCCCAGGCTTTTTAAAATAAAGAGACCAAGTTTTTAGAGCAGATGTGGTTTTGCAGAAAGCAAAGCTGTCTCTGGGTCCTCACAGCATCAGCAGAGGCCTTGGCATCGGACACTTTTAACTGAGGAGGGGACAGACACAGTATTACTAACCAGAACTCACGTTTACAGTGAGCTCCACTCTGAGCAGATAAAGGTCTAATGATAGTGCCCAGCATCAAAATGTCCTCCAGGGTAGCCTCCCTGCCTCGTCCCCAGCTGCTCCCCAACCAGACCCAGGGGTACAAGAGTTGGAGAGGATACTGAGCCAGAAGAGTCATGCGCCGTCCCTTGAATATTTCCACCACTCTTTTCTGCTTGACGTTTGGAGGGGGTAGAGGCGGGTCCCAGTGAACTGCCATCTCCAGCGGCTTCTTCACTTACAAGGTACACTTGAGATTCCTCAGGGGTTTTTTTTTTTTCTTTTCTTTCCATCTTTTCATGAATGACTAACACCCACCATCCGGTATCTCCCAGCTTGTGAATGCCTATTCAGTGACCCGCCTGCTGGTTCTAACTTTGAGCAATTACAAATAAAATTTTCTGTAAGTAGTTGCTGGTAGGCTTCTTTCTGGACAGAAAGTTTTTGATGGGGGTGGTGGGTCTGGTTTATTCTGAACTTTTGATCTTCCTGCTCCGACCTTCTGAGCACTGAGATCACAGGCATACACCACCACAGTCAGTTTATGAAGTTCTGGAGATGAAATTCGGGTCTCTGTGCCTCCTGGGCAAGTACTCTATCAACTGAGCCACGTCACCAGCCTGGAAGCTTTTTGTTCGTGTTGTAAATGGCATTTCCTGTGTGTGTGTGCGTGTGTGTGTGTGTGCACGCATACATGTGTGTGTGGGGGGTGGATGTGGGTGTCTTGTGGTATGTGTGTGAGTGCGTGTGTGCATGCATGCATGTGTGTTGTGGTATGTGTGTGCATGTGTCTGCATGTGGGTGTGCATGCCTGTAATCAGAGCACAACTTGCAGAAGCATGCATATGAACGTCAGAGGGCAACTTATGAGGGTTAGTTCTTTCCTTCCACCATGTGTGTCCTGGGGCTTGAACTTGGGTTGTCCGTAACCAGTTACTTGGCAGCAAGCACTCCCAACTGCTAAGCCATCTCTTTCAACCACCCCCAAAGCTTTTTTTACTTGCTTAGTGAACACCGAGAAGCAGAGAAGGGGGACTGTATGGCAGGAGTGCTTGGTGTGTGGCTAGTGGGTAAACCTGCCTCCACAGATCTCCTCTGCATCCCTCAGTGCAGGACCTAGGCTCTCACTGCTGGGCCTTTTCAGGCACTTTTGTCTTCCTTCGCATTAATCGCGCTGTGTTTTCTTATTGTTTGATCTTATAGACTCTTTGCTTATTTTAGTAACAGCCCTTTTCCAGTCCTGTTTTACACACGTAATTCTAGATTGTGGTGTGTCTTATTATTTTCACAATATTTTTTGCACAACAGAAGTTTTAACCTTCAAGAGTCTAATTCTTCAGACTTTTCTTCCATTGATCATGTATTTAGCTATATTTAAAACATTAGTTAAGCCAGGCATGTTGGCACACCCTGTAATCCCACCACTCTAGGAAGCAGAGGCAAGCAGATCTCATAGCTTGAGGCCAGCCTGGTCTACATAGTGAGTTCCAAGACAGCCAGGGATCAATCAAACAAACAAAAGATCCTCATTGTTTGGCACAGAGTGAGGTTTTTAAAGGGAGTTTATTTTTAAAATAGCTAACAGCAACTATCAATCACAACAGTTGCCTATATGATCCATTGGACATGGGTCTCACTGTGTAACCCTGGCTAGAATTGAACTACGTAGCTGATGCTGGCCTTGAACTCACAGAGATCTGCCTGTCTCTGTTTTCTTTCTTTCTTTCTTTCTTTCTTTCTTTCTTTCTTTCTTTCTTTCTTTCTTCCTTTTTCCTTTTTTGTTTGTTTGTTTGTTTGTTTTTGTTTTTTTTGTTTTTTTCGAGACAGGGTTTCTCTGTGTAGCCTTGGCTGTCCTGGACTTACTTTACTTTGTAGACCAGGCTGGCCTCGAACTCACAGCAATCTGCCTGCCTCTGCCTCCCAAGTGCTAGGATTAAAGGCGTGCGCCACCACCGCCCTGGCCTGTCTCTGCTTCTTGAGTGCAGGGATTAAAATCATGTGCTAACATTCCTGGCCTAGATATTCTTTTATTTTAAAACATCAGTATTTTGGTCGACTTTTATTTTCTTGGGAGATATCTAAACTCCTGTTGACAGTTTTTTTGATATTGCAGAGAAGTGTTTAAGGGAGTCTATAGCTATTCAGAATTATTGTTGAAGGCCAACAGCAGGGGACAGCAGGGACTCCTGGGCTGAGCTGGCCCTAGCGGAACACTCAGATCTGCCAAACACTAGCTTGTGATACTCAGGCAGGCAGACTGGCAGAAAGACCATCTCCCAGGGTTACAAAGAGCAAAGTAGGATGGGGTGGGTGCTTGGCCTTGGCATGGGCTCCACGGCCGGCTTTATGGGTACCAGAAAAGAGTTTAGTCATAATAGTGGGAAATGTGAGTCAGGAATCCCTGAGCAAATACTTTCACTGTCAATTTTGTTTGCATCAAAATCCTGAGCTGGGAGCTATGAGGAAAGGAGGTGCTACCCTTTTGGGGGTTCAGGGTGGCAAAAGGAAGTATTGGACACACACTGACATCGTTTTCCTTAGAGGAAAGGGTACCTGTTTCTAAGGGAGCCCCAAGCTGCCAAGTCAAAGCACATGGTGCCTTTAGCCAGGCACAGCCCCTCTCAGAGCCTCGTGGAAGGCAGGGGCCAGATAAAAGTGGAGGGTTGACTTTTTACTGGGGAAAGCCACCATGCCATAAGCGAGAGAAAGTAGCTCCTTTGAACTGAATTGAGCCATGTCGCTATAGACAATAAACACAAGACAAACTTTAGGCACACCTGATTTCCTGGTCCCACTGTCTGTAGAAAGTCCATGTGAAGCCCCCCCCCCCCCCGTCCCCGTCTCCCCCCCCCTGGCTTGGTGATTGTTTGTTGTTCTGAGTAAGTGTGTGTCTTGCAGACAGACTATGTATACCTTTTGTGTGGGTTGAGAGATTCCTTGAGGTGCTATGACAGTGCCTGAGAGCTATGTCCTGGCCATTTCCACAAGGAAATCAGCCCTTTGAGGTAGCAGGGAGGCCATCTGGGCAGAGACTTGGCCTCTCTGAGTAACAAATGGGTTCTGGAGACATCTTTTCAGCTAGTGAAAAATGTAGGGGAAGCAGCTGTCAGGACCCATAGCGACTGTGCTGCCCGCTGTGGGGCCTGTGCACTCCATGCAAAGGAGTTTTCAGGGCCTCCACCAACCCTTCTCTTCCCAGCAGCCCCTGCTCTCTGAGGAGAGCTTCCTGTACGGGAGCTTTACCTGTCACATTGGAGTCTGGACCTCTTGAAGAGGCTGTGAGCTCCTTTCTTAAGTCCAAACCACACACTGGCCACTTAAGCACAAGACAGACAAGCCACCAGCACCAGGTGGGAAAGCCTGCAGCCTAACCTGAGCATCCAGCTCCCAGAGACTGGCGTGAGAGCTCTGCTGTCAAGCCACTCCACATGACAGAGTCTCTGAAGGGAACTGTGCTTTGCTTTCTCACTGCACATGGCGTAAGTCCCTTCACGCTAACAGCGCACACAGCTGGTGTCCATATGCCTGGTATACAATGTCTGTGGTCTAAGCCACATAGCCACCGGCATTCCTCAGTGCGCTCCACTCTTCTACAGGATACATTGTGTATCCATACACAATGGATACAGCCACTGTGGCCAGGTACAAGCGGAAGAGAGACTAAGGTTAGACACCATTCTCCTCAGAGGGAGATCCAAGCAGGCCAGATCCCACCCCAAAGGGATGGGCCAGAAATGGCTGTTTTGTGTTTCAAGAAGGCAGAGGTAAGTCCCTGAGAGGAACCCCAATGGGGACGGGGAGGGGGAGACAGGCCACTATGGCAAACCTGGAAAGAGAGGGAGATTTCTTTTACACACTGCTAGATGTTTATTGTTCACATGCAGATTTATGCCTGATGAGATGAAAATCAAGGCCCAGCTGATCTAAAGTTCTGGCCCCTTCTATCTTCGCACACGTTGACCCTGGGTCTCCCCCTAGTCTCAGAGAACCAAAGTGTGTGTGGGACAGTGAAAAGGGAAGGAAAGAAAGTGCAGCATGTTTGCTAAAATGTACTAATCAGGGGAATGCACAGGACTTGTCGCCGGGCGCCTCAAGGAAGAGTGGGCAAAACGGATGGGGAGCAGGCTCGGAGGAAGCAGAGAAAGTAGGACACGGACAGGCAGAAGTAGCAGCTAGGGGCTTTTCCTCAGGTTGACATTAAAATGAATGATATGCAAACGAATGCAAAGCATATGCGAACTCTGAGCGGGATGGCAGTGGGGAGAGCCAGATCCTGAGCCCCCTTGCCGCAGGTCGCCTGGCGCCTTGGGGGACCAACGCCGGGCGCGGCGGGCGTAGCGCGCCCCCTGCTGGCCAAACGGGCAGGTGGCCCGGGTCCCCCGAGGGCTTGCGTTGGGGGCGGAGGGGGGGTGGCGGCCGAAGGAGGGGCGCCCGCCTCTGGTCCAGGAGTAGACACCGCAGCTCCGGGAGCAGCGACGCCGTCGGGCTGGGACTGCTCCGAGGTGGGTGTGCGCGGTGCGCTCAGCTCGCCCGCCCTCCCGGGGCGCGGCCTGCGCGGGGCGGGGGCGCCCAGCGAGGAGTCCGCCCCGCACCGGGTTGCCCCGCGCCGCACGCACCCCACACCCTGGCTAAGCGCTGGGACTCCTCGGCCCGCTCCCACGCCACGGCCCCGCGCTCCGGCACCCGCACAGGGTCACACGCGCGGCCTGGCGCTTTTTAGGTCCCTGCGTCCTGAGCCTGACCCCATAGCCAAGTCCGCTGGGCGCGTCCCGGGGTTCCGCGGCCACCGGGGTGGTAGAGCGGAGTCGCTCTGGGCGTTGGGTGGCGCCGGGCGTACGGAACCCGGCCTCTCTCCGGCGGCCGGCGCCCCGGGGCGGAGCGAGCGCGATGGGCGCCGGGCTGGAGGCAGGTGGCGCAGCGGCGGCGGGGCTCGGGAGGCGGGGGCGGAGCGCGCAGGGCGGGGGCCGCGGGGCTCCGTGAGACGCGCGGGCGAGCGCGCGGCACCAGAGCCGAAGGCACGGCGGCTGGACCCGGCGGCCGCCGAGGCCGAAACCGCCCGGGCGGCGTGCGCGCTTTGTTCCCGCGCTGGGGGCCGAGCGCACTCGGCATGGCCCAGGCGGTCGTCCCGCGCGTCCGGACCCCGCCGCGCGCCTGAGCCCCGCGCGGTGCGAGAAGACAGCTTGCGGATCGCCCCCAAGTTATGGAGGTGGCGACCCAGTGAGAAGGAAAAGCCACTTCGGGAGCCGGGTTGCGAGAGCGACGGTCCGCTGGAGCTCCAGACCGTAAGTGCAGCCTCTGCCCCGCTCAACGCCGCCGCTGTCACCCTACTTTGCCCGTGGCTGCCCTCCCGGGGGTCCGCACTGCGCCCCCCTCCCGCTCCAGCCTCGCCACTTTACAAAGTTCGTGCCCACGGCAGGGTGGAGCCAACTCTGCCCACTCATTTGACTGAGTGCACCCACCCTAGGTGAGCAGACAACTTGACCTGTCCAGAGTGCTTGTGGTTAACCTTTAGGTGGGAGCTGAGTCGTGGAGGAGTACGGGCTCCCCACACCACCCACAGGCGCCCCCTGGGGTGCCGGGTTTCCTGACAAAGGCTGGTAGCCTGTATGACAGTGCTCGGGACTGACTGGAAGCCAAGGGCTTCAACCCACCCCGTGAGATAGGGCTGGCAGGAAAGGGTCTGCTGCTTTCTCTAGCCCTGCCCCCTCTTATTTTGGTCCCTGGATCAACCATTAAGGCCTTGAGGCTGAGCATCCTTCCCGGTGGTGGGGAGGGGATCATGACCGTCCTCCCTGGGGTCCTGACAGCCAGGTGCAGGCACAGCCTCCGGCTCTGATCCTTCTCACAGCCTTTGGGAACGGTCCATCTGTGTGTAGGGCAGGCCCAGAGCCAGGCTGTGGGAACAGCGGGGAGGAGGTGTGAGCACCGTGGAGGGACAGATGGCTGGAGATTCAGCCGGAGTCGGGCTGACTAAGGTGGAGCAGAAGGCAGCCAGGCTGGCAGCTCCTGGCTTGGAGCCGCTGATTCTGAATGCATGGCCCTGAACTTGGTGTGTTTGGGCTTCTTGACCACAGTGCTTGGATGGACTACAGTGAGGGGGGGCCCTACCCCATGAATAGAACTATCTGATCATGTGAGCTAAAGCTGAGTTTCTGAGCCCAGTTCCTCTGAATAACAGAAAATCTCATGCTCCTGTTTGTGGGGTTGATCCCAGTAACTGTCACACCCGTCCCTCCTACCCTGAGGCCAGGATGTGGCTTCATTATGTCTGGTTGGGTGTGTGCTTCCTCCCAGCGCTCAGAAACAGGAGGTTCCCAGGCAGCCACTCAGAGGATGGGGCTAGCTGAAGACAAAGGGAGTGGTCACTGTGCCCTGGCACTGCCCTTGGAAGTTGCTGGAAGCTTTCAGAAACTTCTCAAGGCTGGGATTCTCTCATCTCCCGGAAACCCAAGGGACTGGCCTGAGAGAGTTCAGCCATACCTGGCCAGAACGCACTTGGCTCCTGGCCCAGGAAGAGGTAGGAAAGCCCTGTGCGTGACTCTGGCCCTGTGCATGGAGGGATGCTGATAGGTGTACACTGGGGTCATGCTGTCACCCCATCCCATCCTCCGAAGGGTGGAAGCCAGAAAAATGTGGTTGTCCCCCAGTTGGCACTGGGAGCCCCTGCTGTTCAGAGCACCAAGCTGATAAAATGACACTATTTGGGACCGTGCTTTGCAGGGCCACAGCCTCTCTTGTGCATTGAGAGGGGAAAGCAAAGACGGGAAACTGCTAGAAAGAAGGAACAGATGTGATGGCCGTGCCGCCCGGGAGCTAGACAGACACAGGCAGGGAGACTATCGCGTTAGGACTGATTTTCTGGCGGAAGCTACCCTCACGGGAGGGGCTGTGATCTTGATGATTGAGGAGACAGAGAAGGCCATGTGTACCTGGCACACCACCATGTTGTTGCTGTGTGCCAAGCCCAAGCTGGCATATGGAAGACACCCCTGGACAGCTAGCTCCCTGCAGGATTCTCTGGGGCTGCTGTGGGCCACCCACCAGCCCCTGAGGTGCCGGTCAAGCTCTCCCTCTGTCACTGGGTTACCCATGTAGTTGAATTACCACCTCCAGGAAATCTCTCTGATTGGGCTCACATATTTTCATTTCTGTACAGCTAGGAGAGACTCATGTCCCTTCCTACCCAAGGATGTGGAGATGCTGGCAGGCTGGGTGGGTCTCTGGGCCACAAGATCTGAGCAGTAGAGTTGCCTACCACGGAGGGCCAGGCTTAGCTGCAGCCTCTTCTGAGGCGGGTAGGAGGGTGTGTCAAGAGAGGCGTTTCCCACCATCTTTTTTGGAATGGTCTTCCCTCCCCCTGCTGCACCATAAGCAGGGTGAGTTTGGGGGGTAGGGGGGGCCCTGATTCATCCTCACCCTCCCACATGCCAGGCCAGTGGGATGATGGGAAATTAAATGGGTCTGGATCTCCTCCACCACCAGGAGGGCAGAGCACCCACCTCGCTCATTCTGCACGGATGTGCATGTGTGTGTACCATGCATAATCCTACACAGGACAGGCAGCATTGCATTTTGCTGGGCTGCCAGCGGCGCCTGCGGTGAGGGGACTGGCTCCAGGGAGCTTCCTTGCCTGGTCATTGTCCCCACCCCCACCCCCCACCCCGAACTGGCCTGACTCTAGGTCAGCCTGTCTCACAGCAGGGGTCCACAGAGGCTTCTTTAGCAGTGACTGTGATCCTCAGAACTTAGCTACATCTCTGCCCAACCAGAGAGATTTGGTGGGGGTGAGTCAGAGTACTTGCCCTGTCCCTCCCAGCTTTGTAGTAGTCTCCCTTGCCTGTGTCCTGGGATCTTTACACCAGATCTGCTCCTCAGCATTCTTACAACTCTGAGTATATCCCAAGAGCTGCAAGTAACCAGGTGCTATGAGTGGGGAGCCCTCTGCTGGGCTGCCTCAGACAAGTGGGGTGTAGCTGTCTTATAGTCTCCCCCCACCCCCCCACCCCGTTCAGCCCCATCATTAACATTATTGGGCATCATGAAGCTGGGCCACCCCATCGCTGGTTCAGGACTTACAGGACTGTGGGGGGTTGGATGTCGGTCAAAACCCTCTGGAAATGTTTGGCTATTACAGTGGACACAGACTCACTGCAGGATAAGTCCACATCCACTGGGTAGTGTCCTACACCCCGGGTCCCCTGATGGGGGGTCAACAGTGGGACTTTTCTGCCTGTATATAGCTGGCCCTGGAGAGTGTTTGCCATTGTGGGCTAAAAGCCTGCTCCGTGCCATGCAGAGGTGGGTGACAGAAATAACCCAGGGAAAAGTCCACCTCACCTTTTGGACCTCAGGCTTGCCAGAGCCAGCACTGGCCTGCCTCATCTCACTGGACCCTCACAGCAACCTCAGAGTGGTGGCCAATGTCGCTGCCCTGCCTTACAGACTCAGAGAGGCTCTTTGGACACCAGAAGCAGATGGACACTTGGGATTCCCTGAGTTCTGACCCAGTGAGTGAGTTGACAAGATTAGGGATATGGGGCTCAGACGTTACCCCAATAAAGTGGTGACTTGCTATATTTCCCTTGTGGTTCCCAGTCTCCTCAGCTGAGTGGACACCCTCCTTTTCTGATGGGCATGTCACCCCATCTTCCTGGACACAGTGAACAGACCCGGTTCTGTTTCTGAGGTCCCCAGACTGGAGCGGAGTGTGAGAACAGGGTTGCTAGGGTTTCACTTGTGTGAAAACCTGAGCCCCGGACAGACAGACAGGCTGGGCAGAGCCTGGCATCCGGATGTGCGCCTGAGATGGCGAGAGCTATAAGCTCTCGGCTCCTAGTTCCACCTCCACGCTCAGCCTAGCCAGGTGGAGACTAGCTCGGGCAGAGGCCACCCCTTCCCTTGAGTGACAGCACACTTCCTGGGGGCAATAAAACAGAACTTCAAGCTCCTGCTTTCTGTAATTTGTGGGACCTCAGGGCAAGCCAGATGTCACCGGAAAGAAAAACAAAGATGAATGTGGCCATAATAAGGAAGACATTGTCAGGCCAAGACTCCCTATAGCGCAGCCTGAGCTTGCTGTCCCTCCCTGCCTCCCTTTCAGTTCCTTGTGAACAGTTTGCTGTGCCCCCAGAGTCCCCCAGTCAGACCCTGAGGCCCTCCCCACGGGGTGGCAGAATAGTCTGTTTACTCAACAGAGAGGCATCAGAGAGGATGAGAGGGACAGGGACACTCCCTGACACTCCCAGGGACAGGTCAGGAGAGCTTTTCATATACCTCTGTAGCCAAGGTTGACAAGGTGGGAACCAGAAGGAAGTTCACCGCCCCCACCGGCCCCCACAGGCCAGAATGTTGAGGAGCCGGCCTGATTTGGCTGGGATGGACCCCATATTACAGCAGGAGAAGGCAAGTGGCAAGAGATCCGGGGGGGGGCCTCTACCCATCTGTGGAATCTCTCTCCTGACCTCAGAAAGGAAAGGGACAACATTTTGGCTTTCAGGGACTCCTCTGCAGCTGTGTGGCATGCTGCAAATTGCTTGTTCTCTCTGTGCCTCTGGTTTCAAACGTGACTGTCTTATCCCCTCTTAAGAACACCTAGTGCCAGCTCTGGGTCTGAAATAGATAGGAGCATTAGGTGGCCATTCTCTAGCCCCGCCTCCTCTCTTTCTGACCCTGTGCTGTTCTGGAGAGCAAGATGGCCTGGGTTTCCTACACAGCCCCTCTCCTCTCATGGGGACAGCCAGTGACCGTGGAGCCATGCCTTGGGGCTGTGTGTACCGTGCCGTGCCGTACCCTTTGAACACCCATTTTGTGGGGGAGGAAGCCCTGGACCTACTCAAGCAGAAAAGCTACCAGGTGGGCACATGGTGCTCTCGCTGACCGCTGTGGCTCTAGGGATGTGTGTGCGCTGCAGGGTACTGTGTCCAGGAATCCATGGTGGCCTTGCAGAGGCGACTCCTTTAGCTACCAGGAAGGACTCTGGCCTGCATCCCAAGGCTTTCCTCACTCTCAAGAGCCTGGAGAGGCCCTACAGCATTCAGACAGAGGCCACTGGGCAGTGCTGAGGGATGTGTGCCAGGTGGGACTGCCAACAGGTCCTGAGCGCCTAAGACCTGGTCAGTGTGTGGCCGACATCCAGCAGACAGGACAGCTCCAGCTCTCACCCTACCCCCCGCCGTCTCTCCAAAGACCATCTGAAAGACACTGCGTGCTTGGCTTTATAGAAGGTGCCTGGCTGCTGTGTAGATCGTGGACAACAGCTAGACTTTGAGGCAGGGCTATGGGGACCTTGGCGTGCCTGTGTGCATGCACGCAGGGCATGCATAAGTGCATGTGTGTGCAGTGCAGACACACAGTGTGTCATCTTGGTAGCCACTTGGTGTATTTCCAAGGTTCTTCCAGTTATGAGTAGTGTCTGTCCCTCCCTGATTCCTTCCCTCTCCCCCCAACCCCCCACCCCACCAGATAGGTTCTCACTATGGGCTTTAGCTGGCCCGAAACTCCCTAAGTAGCCCAGCCTGGCCTCAAACTCTTGGAGATCCACCTGCCTCTGCCTCTGCTTCCTAAATGCTGTGATTAAGTGTGCACCACCATGCCCAGCTTCTAAAACTGAATAAGATTCCACTGTGTGGGCAATGGTGGACATAATATGTCTGAGTTCTCTTGTCTCCCGTGGAAATGTGTGTTGTTTCCATCTCCGGCTATTGTGACTCATGTTACTGTGGACGCCAGGCAGGTTCTGAGGAGGGGGATCTGTGTTTGTTGACTTCCAAAGGATAAACCAAAGAGAAAAGCCACCTGCCTGGTGGCCACAGCTGGCTTTGTGGCCACCTATTCCTCCCTGCCAGGGGTGCCACCCAAGGTCTCCTGCTGGCGTAGGGACACGGACCAGTCCCTGTAGGGGGTTGTTTGAACAGCAGCACTTCTGCCTGCAAGCTGTCAGCGTGTTTGATTCCACAAACAGCCACTGGGCTCCCCAGCACCTGCTCTGTGACCAGATGGTCTAAACCAGCTTTGTCCCCAGCCTCTCTGCTTCTGCCCTTGCTCCCAAGTCCATCCTGTGTGAGCAGCCAGGGAGTCCCCGCCAGTGCCAATGTTTGTAGCCCTCCAGGAAGGAGGCCAAGGCACAGAACCCTCATATCCCACAGGCCACTCGCTGCGTGCTGTCTCTTCCCTGTTGCCCAGATGTGCCAGGCCCTCTGCCTGTAGAACCTTTGCCTGGTCTCCCCTGCCTGTAATAGTCTCCCCAGGGTGTGCATGGCTCCCACCTTCTTGTCTTCCCCAAATGTTGTCTCTTTGGTGACACCTGCCCACTTGCACCTCCCCCGCTCTGTTTTCTTAGTGGTAGGATTCGCCCAGGTCTATGCTGTCTTTTGCTTCCAAGTCCGAGTCAGGACCAACCAGCTGCCCTCCTGGTGTTTCCATGGGGCAGGTTTTCCACTTGGAGGTGGAAGGTGTTCTGCAGTACGTCTTTGTCTCCCTGCAGTGTCCCTGCTGGCTAGGAGCTCCCCTACTGGGCTGAGTCCTGTGCGCTTGTTCCCTCTTAGTCTGTACCCTACCCCGGTCCCTGCAGGGCAGCACAGACTCGGGGTCTTAGGCCCACCAACCCAGGAGGCAGCTTGGTGTCACCCTGGATGTTCCTGGAACTGTTGACCTTCCAGATAGACATTCCCTGAGGGATCATACCGGGGTGGGGAGTGATGGCCGCTTATAGGTACACAGGAAGGAGAGGTGCAGACAGAGCAAGCAGCCGCTCTCTGAGAAGTCACCTGTTTGCATAGATAAGACACATGATCCCACAAAGAGGCAATTTTGCTGTGCTCACAGGTTCTGGGGCAGGATGGGGACAGAGCCCATAGGGCTCTGGGTGTCTCATGCCTTGGCCACTAGGACGTCCTCACCAGTGCATTAGGGAAGCTCAGTTCTGGGGAGGTGAGTGCTGCGGCCACAGTGTTTCCTGAGCTGACCTTGGAATCCTGCGGTGCCTTCCATGTGGCCTTGGGTGGAGGCCTCAGCCCCTGTGCCATCTGAGAGCTGTGCTGCCTGTCGGAAAGGGAGGCAAACGTCCACCTGACCTCTGGGCACACCCAGGAGGATCGGGACAGTCTGGAGCTTGGGCATCCCAACAGTGTCTTCACCTTGTGTGGGTGATGCCAGGCCTGAGGAAGAAGTGGTATGATTGAGGAGGTAGATGGCCTGTACTGTGCTTGCTTCTCAGTCTCCCCCAGAAGCCAGTCAGTTGTGTAGTCACTGTACACCCCACCATGGGACAGCTAAGATCCGCCTCTGGCTGGTGTGCCCCCTGGGGCCAAGGTTGCTGTGTCCCTGGCTACCTGGCTGTGACCCTCACAGAGCAGGGAAGCTGTCCCCCCTCCCATAGCCCAGCCCTTCCTCCAACTCCTGGACAGAGGACAGAATCGAGTATCAGATCCCTTGGGAGACACAGGGAGCCAATTTTCTTTTACTCCTCCCCAAATCTGAAAGCAGCGGCCCTCTCAACGAACAGAACAATGCAGGAGGTCAGTGCTCGCTGTGCGACTGTGCTCCCTGTGTGACCGTCCATGCAGCGGAGGTGGGGTGGGCTGCATGTGAAGACCCTAGCCTGGCTGTAGAGTAGCTCCAAGAGTTTCAGAGAGCCCTTGGCTCCCCTCATCTGAGACGTTGGCCAGTAGCTGCACCCACGGGCTCACGCTCACAGAGAGGCGAGGACGCTACAGAGGGATGGAAAGCTATCGCAGTCTGCACTCCACACTGAAGTCCCGAGATCTGTCCTCAGTCGAAACAAAACGCAGTAGGTGGGTATCGTTCCTTTGACAAGGACTGACACCTGCTGCAGGGCTAGTGAGGTCCCTGTGTCTGAGAGGGACAGTGAGTGGAGGAATAAGTGCTGGAGTCTCAGCCTGGGCCATGGGAGGTCCCTGGCTGGCTCTGGTCTCCTGGTAAAGAAACTGTGCTGAAACCTGCAGGGGGACAGAGCCGATGGCCGCACCACGAAGCTTTCTGTGGGTTTGTGCAAAGACCCTCCCCCCCAAGGCAGGAACATGCCTGACATGCTGGAGGAGCAGCAAGGAGATTTAGGGTGCAGAAGCACTCAGTGTGAAGGAGGAGAGAGGAGTTGAGAAGTGCTTGGGGAACCACCCTGTGGTGCTGGGGGGACCTGGCTTCAACAGGCACAAATCACAAGGCGTGAAAAAGCAATGAGTGTTTCTTGCCAAGGCCTGATATGGTGGTCTCACCCATCCCCAACCTGGAAGGTGCTATTGGTATATTTTACAGACGGGAAAACTGAGGTTTATGACTCCCTACCCTCAAACCTCAGGCCAGCAGCCAGTTTGTCTCTAGTGAAGACTCCTACCACCTGGTCCCCTCCACAGCCACATGCTTGGTGTGGTAAGTGCTCACCACACTCTTGAGATAAAGGTCTGGGGACAACCTCAGGTTGTCATCACATATGATAGACACGCTCCCCAAACCTTGGCCTGCTGACTGCCACCAATCAGAGGGACTCAAATGTGTGCCCAGATCCTGAAAATTGCTCTGTGGAACAGGGGTCAGACACCAGTATTAGGGAGGTCTAGCTAGGAGGCTGGGACCCTCAGTTCCTGAAGGTGTTGGCCGATTGAAGTTTGCCATGCTGGGGTTTAGGGGAGGACTTAAGGCCTTGGACTGTAGCTTAGTGGTGAGTGCTCTCTTGGTTTATGTGAGGCCCTGGCTTCAATCCTCACATGTCAAAGGATCATGTCACAGCTTTTAAGGCACAGGGCCAGTCTATCCCCATGCAGCAGTGGCACCCCGAGCCCCTCAGAGATGCCAGGTGCATTGCCTGTCACTGTTTATTACCTGTCACTGTTTCTTCTCGGTTCCTTCTCTTGCTAACATAAAACACCCCGACCAAAAGCAGGGTTTATTCAACGTCACAATTCCAAGTCATAGGTCACCACGGAGAGTAGAGGCTCGAGGCAGGGACTCAGGAGAGGCTTGCTTGCTATTCCAAAGTGTAACCTCCAAGGACTCCAGCCAAAGAAGAGCAGCAGAGCCCACAGGGAGTGCTGCTTGCTGGCTGGCTTACCTCCAACTAGCTTTCTTACACAGTTCGGTGCCACCTGCCTTGGCAACGGTGCCTCCCACAGTGGGGTGGACCCTCCTACCTCAAGTAACAGTGATGACAGTGTCCACAGACATGCTCCCAAAGCCTGGCTGATCGGAGTAAGTCATCTGTTGAGGAATTCCTCTCAGATGACTCTAGGCTGTGTTGAGTTGTCAACGAACGCTAACTACATCACCTGCATATCCTAGGAGCAAGCTCCCTGACCTCTCAGTGTGGGGTCACTCCCTTCTCTGCTGGGAAAAGTGAGTCTCCAGCACAGAGATCCAGTAGGCAAGAGAAAGGTAGGCAAGGTGAGAGCTTGCTGAATCACTCTCTCTCTCCCTCTGTCTCTCCCACCCCCCCTCTACCTCCCTCCTCATCTAAAGACACCCTCACAAGGATGGGCTGCAGAGGACAGACCACCCATACTGGCCACCTGCTCCTCTGTTCAGAAAAGTGCCCTGCCTGGTAGGGTCCCATGCATATTGCAGTTCCTGCCTGTTGCACACACCTGCAGATCCCTAGAAAGCAAGTCTCAATGGGGTTGCCTCAGGCAGCTCCATACCCTCTGTGTGACTCTGTTGTCTACTACGCTGTTAAATGGAGAGCTAACCCAGAGTTGCTGCTTGCCTGGCAAGCACCCCTTCCCAGGAACATTCCCCAAAGGCCCTGCCCCCAGATCGTAAAGTCCCCTGAGACTATTTGGTGGATTGAGTCAAAACACCCATAAGGTTCTCTCTGGAGAGGTAGGCAGCTTAGCCAGCCCCACAGCTCCCCCCAGAGGAGCTGCACCAGGCCCATCTGCCTGCCTGGAACCTTCCCAGGGCCAGGAGGGGAGATGGACTGCGATAGGGCAGGATACGGTTTCTACCCACTGTGGACCATCCTCTTGTCCTAAGGCTGGGCTGGGAGAGCTTGAGATGGGCTGTGTGGCTCCAGGGTCTCTCTGTGTGTCCCTTATGACATGGCATAGAGCTGAAATGATGTGGACACCCTCCCCCTTAGACTTGGCCAGTGGGGTACACACCCACACACAAGGCTAGCAAGTGTGCCTCTCTCCACATGGTCCCAGGGTCTTTGCTTTATCTGCGTGGATCACTGTGTGCTCTTCAGAGTGCTCCCCAGATCCAGGGCTGGGCACCGAGACTGAGCCCGAGTGCTTTTACTGAATGGTGGCTTACGCTTTTAATGTCAGCACCCACGAGGCTGAAGCAGGAGGAATGCTGGGAATTCAAGGCCAGCCTGGCCCATATACTGACTTCCAGATCAGCCTGAGCCGCTGAAGGAGATCCTCTCTCAGAAAACAAAATTTGACATCCCTATAGGGGCCACACACCGGAAATCCCAGCACCTAAGAGACTGAGGGCCTGGAAGTTGAGGCACCCTGAGCTACAAAGTAAGTTCCAGACTAGGCTGAGCTAGAATGAGACCTTGTCTCAAATGAACTGGAAAAATAAAACAGCCAAGCTGACCCGTATAGACTCCCCCTCACAGGTATATCTTAGTGCCCAGAACAGGCCTGGATAACAGGCTACGTAAAGATTCTGTTCTCTGCTTTCTCTGGAAAGCTTCCTCAAAGAGAGTAGTGGTGGACCTCAGGGAGCCCAGTGTCTGTGCTCAGTCAGACACAGGACCTTATGTCGGGGCTCTTTCTCGCCCGATAGCCAGTACACTGACCGCAAGTTGCGCTGAGCTCAGGAGTGATGCGCTGAGCCGAGACGCTGTCTCCACCTCCTGTGATGCATGGAGCGAGAACGAGCCTCTCTCCCTCCACAGTGTGCCTGCAGTCTCTGCTTCTGTGTAGGACATGTGCCTTATGGCTCAGACCCTCACACCAACCAGTTGGTGTTTGCAGAAAGTCTGGGTTCCAGACGCTCCAGACGGCACTCCAGCTGCAGCTGCTGTGTGATCCTGCGGCAGGAGGCTGGCCTGGACCCCTGCAACTGGGAACTCAGCAGGCACTGCCTAGGAGAAGCTGGCCTAGAGCAAGGACAGAAAAGGCCTGTACGCCCATGCCGCTGGCAGAGGGGAGGGCCTCCTGTTTCCCAGTAAGAATACCAAGGAGACCCCTGCCCTTCCCCTGGCTCCACAAAGTCCACACAGTCTTCAAACCCTGAAGCCATATACCCTCCCTCACCTTTCCTGCTCTGTGGTCCACCTCGACCCTCCAGTCTTGCCAAGTAAGGAAGGCATGGGAAATTTGGTGGGCAGTGTTTGGAGCCAGGCAGCCCTGTGAATGAGTGCAAGGGCCTGTGTGGACGCAGCAAATTGGCCCTCTTCCCTGAATGCATGGACAGCACCTAACTCCCTGGGCTTCTGTTTCCCTATCTACGAAATGGAGATTGGAAAACCCTTTCCTGTGTCATCCTTATCATCCGCCGAGCACAGGCTGCTGCGAGGCTTAGATAAGCTGACATCTTGCCTGGGGCACAGGCTGTGCTGCCAGAACGAGGTCTCTGCTCCACTCGGGCCAGTCCTGGGAATTTGACCTTGGATGGGTCTCCAAACTTGGCAGCCCAGCTTGGAGGTCACGATGGCTAGTGGTGATGCTCCCCAGGGGAGGCAGGCAAGGCTTCCTCCTTCCTTGAAAACAAGCAAACGGATGATGTTTGTATGGTGACGGGGTTGGAGTGGAAGAAAGGACCAGATCTGGAGCAGCGAGCACCTGCCTCAGGTGCTGTGGAGAGTATCCAAACTCTGAGGGCCAAGACGCCCAGTACCCATGTGCTCAGCTCACAGTGCTGGTGACCATTCCTCCCAGGGGACCCTCCCCCATCCACTCACCCCCCCGCCGCCGCCCCACCCTATCAATAGCTCAAAGCAGGACTCAGTGTATGAGACCCTATGCTCTGGTCCTCCAGCCTTTGCCGCCCCGTGGGATCTGGGAAGCCATCCGTGGAGAGCACTCTGTCCCTAGCATCCTTACTGCAGAGCCCTGGGGCAACAGAGCAAGAATGGTAGAGGCAGCTCAGGCCAGACCCCCACCCAAGAGACTCTCTGAGAAAAGGCGCCTGCTTGGCAGCCTCGGATCAGGAAATCCCGGCTGGCAGGATGCCACCACCTCCCTGCCACCCTGATCCGTCACCAGCCAGACATATTTCGGATCCTTGCCAGGCAGGGGGAGGGGTGTTGGGGGGAGGGATGCACCCAGCCCCCCCCCCTGCTCCATGCCATCCTTGCTGCTGCCTGTGTGTAATTAACAGAGTAATTAAAAACAGGATGAGTTAATTGGTATTCATTTATGTGGCAGATGTTTTTAATTGAGGCAGGAAACAATTTACCTGTTTACATAAACAATGGCAAAGGCAGGCTTGTAAAACACATTTAAAAAAATTTTTTCCTCCCCCTGCCTAAAAAGAAGAATTGAAACCACTGGGTCTCCCCTGTGTAGTCCTGGCCTCACAGTAAGAGTGGGAGCCCCCCCTGCACTGGAGAGGGCGGGTGTCTCCGGCCTGCCAGGAGGAAACATCTGTTTGCCGCTTGCTTCCAGCGAAGGCTGTTTCCTTAAATTCTGAGAAAGGATGTGTTGTTCCTAGGTTGTGGGAGCGAGCTTGTTTGGGGTGACAGCTGTCCAGGCCACTGTGGTCATCGGGAGGCCTGGCAAAGCAAGGTCCAGGCAGGCCTGGCCACCCCTCTGGGTTGGGAGACGGGACTTCCCTTCCTCACCAGCAGTTTAGTGGCCCTGTTGTACGTGGCTCTGTGTAAAGGGCTACCGTGCTTCTTGCGTGGTGACCGAAACTTAGAGAGAAATAAAAATTTTAAATTCAGTCAATATCCGGTACCAACAAGGGCTCCTGGGCACTGCGATGCACATCACTTTCCTCCATGACAAGGACGTAGAAGAGCCCAGGAGCCCAGTGACACTTGCTGGGGAGGGCACAGAAGGCTTGGCACAGGAGAAACCTACACTCCAGAAGTTGCCTGATTACAGTGACACAAACTCCGTACTTACTGTTGCCTGGCTGGCTTTCCGCTTTATACCATGCACGTTAATTACTCTAATTCTATAGAGTGCTCCCATAGTAATTCCTGAAAAAGGAGTAGGATGACCCCATTACAGGGCAGAGCTGGGATCAGAGCTCCAGGTCTGCACTGGAAAACATCTTGGCTTGGTTAGGTGGAGAAATGCCTGTCATAGAGCCTTGGAGCCATATTGTCTGTCTGTCTGTCTGTCTGTCTGTCTGTCTGTCTCTCTGTGTGTGTGTGTGTATGTGTGTGTGTGTCTCAGTTTAAGTAAAATCACAAACACCCTAGGAGGGTGCAGGAACTGTCAGCTGAGTGGCTCTTGGTGGAAGGGACAGGCAGGCATTCTGTCCTTGCATTGAAATACCAGCCCTGGAGACACCTACCCAATTCACTCTCTCACATCTCAGCATCTCCTTCCTCACCTGCAGATAAATGACAGTTTCAGAAGCATTGTCTGGGGTGACACACTGACCCAGTGCTGAGCAGACAGCATGTTTTTAAAATGGTCTTTACACAAATGTCAAGGGCAGAGGGGCCCAGAGGCTCCCAAGGTGTCTTTGTGGAGAATCTAGAGTTTTGCAGGCCTTTGGGCACCTTTTTTTTTTTTTTTAAGGCAGGATAGAGGATAGAAAGTTCTGGAATCCATCAGGTATGAAGGCTTTGATCACAGAAAGTGCCCCCAGAGCTCTAGCTTGGGGTGGCAGAGGGTGTGGTTCCCTTGACTCTGGGCTTCATAGACTAAGGCTTACCTGGAGAGCGGGCCACAGCATTTATTTATTATTTGTTTGGGGGCAAGGGTCATGAGTGTGGAGGTCAGAGGACAACTTGTGGGCGTCAAGTCTCCTTCTCCTCCTCCTAGTTCTGGGGTTGGGACTCAGACCTTTAGGCATGAGGGCAAGTGTTTTTTATCTACTGGGCCATCCTGCCCGTCCCACAGCCATAGATTTCTTAGGTCATCCAGAGGACAACACACTGGACAAACAGCCTGTGGGGTTTGGGGCCGGTAGCTGAGTGGCCTCAGAAGAATGCCAGACTTTCAGAGTATATGGCTAGGGCCTGCTCAAGACTGTAAGGCCTGACCTCGGCAGGAGTGTCCTGACAAGACCCCAGCAAAGGCCTAGACCCACATGGCCTCCTTGGGGGTCTTCTGACAGCCTGTGGCCTCAGACCCAGGTCCTAGGCCTGGACCTTGCTGGGCCTTCTCAGGCAACCCTCTGCCCTAGGTATGGAAAAATAGAATGCTCTGGATGGGAGCTGGGTTTGCCCTCACCTGGACAAGAGAGGAGAGAAAGTCACAGACCTGTCCCTCACACGCTCTGAGGAGCTGCTGGGCTTCCCACCGTGGGCAGCACACGGGGCTGACTTCTACACCTGCCACAGCAGCTCCCGGGACACCTGGTGCACCAGAGGAAGTGAGGCAGAGAGGCCTAGACGTGAGATGGTCCATCCACCCTCCAAGGGCAGTTGGTGCTTATCTTGTGACCAGATAGGTCACGCCACTACCTTCTTTCTCCGTTGACGGTGGAAGCTTCTGGTCTGCCTCTGTGGATTCTAAACCCCTGTCTCCCATGAGTGTCATCTGTCCATCACAATATCACTGGAGTGAGCAAGAGAACCCTCCAGCACTTTAGGAAGAATGCTCTCTCCAGTATAACCACTCGTCCCTGGTTAGTGTTCAGCTTTGCAGCAGCCTCTGTGGATTTCAGGAGGTGTGCTGCAGTTCACACTTTTTGTTTTTGTTTTGTTTTGGAAGGGTTGTTTTTGTTGTTGGTTGGTTGGTTGGTTGGTTTTTGGTTTTTTGAGATAGCGTTTCTCTGTTTTAGCTGTCCTGGAATTCACTCTGTAGACCAGGCTGGCCAAGAACTCACAGAGATCCCCCTCCCTCTGCCTCCCAAGTGCTGGGATTAACAGCGTGGTCCACCACTGCCCGGCCACGTTCACAGGTTTTTAAACAATTAAAACACTGGGAATCGTGGAACCCAGGGCTCCTTGCTCTACTAGCACAAGCACAGGAAAGTCTTGCTGCTGGCTGTGTTTCCAGACCCTTTGCTAGTCTCTTCTTGGGGCTTGGGGACTGTCCTGCCCTGGGTTGTCCCAGGGTTGGGTGTCACCACTGAAGTCAGGCTTATTCATGAGAGACACAGCTGGACAGGCTTGCATCTCCGTGGTGGCGAGAGAGTTCCTTGGGTTTGTCAGTCCCTCATTTTGTTTCATTTCCCTTTGTAGAATCAGTACTGAGCTTGTCGCGGTGGCATGCTCCTGTAATCCCAGCACTCGGGAGGCAGAAGCAGGCGGATCTCTGTGAGTTCGAGACCAGCCTGGTCTACAAAGTGAGTCCAGGGCAGCCAAAGCTACACAGAGAAACCCTGTCTCGAAAAACAAAAACAAAAACAAAGGAATCTGCACTGATGTTCTTGGTGTTGTGTTTAGTTGGCTGTGTTGTTGTTATTGTTTATTTCTTTGCCTTGTGGTGGTGTGTTTGAACCCAGGGCCTTGTCCATACTAGAACTCTTCCACAGGGCTACAGGCTCGGCAGCTTATTCGAGATAAGCCTTTACTGTGCAGCCCTGACTGGCCTGAAAGTCGCTATGTAGACTAGGCAGACTGTGAACTCACAGAGATCTGCTTGCCTCTGCCTTCTGAGTGCTGGAACGAGAGGCACACATGGCCATATTTTTAATTTTTTAAATATTTATTTATAATGAAGATATTTTAATATTTATTTTTTATTCCTGTATGTGTGTGTGTGTGTGTGCGCGTGCGCACATGTGTGAGACATGTTAGTACCATATTCCAGCAAGTGCCCACGGAAGCCAAAAGTGAATGACAGGCCCCTTGGAATTGGAGATACAGGTGTGTGTGAACCTGCCCCATATGGGTGCTGGAAACTGCAAGAGTGGCGTGTGCTCTTAACTACTGAGCAGTCTCTCCAGCCCTCCCAGCTCTTTTTTTTTTTTTTTTTTTTAATTTAACTTTCTGTTTTGGGACAAGGTCTCACTAAGTTGACCAGTCTAGCCTTGTGTTTGCAATACTCTGACCCCAATGTCCCAAGCGACTGGTTGCAAGCCTGTACCACCAGGCCCAGCTTCCAGTGCCATACCTATTTAGTGACTTAAATTTTTAAATTTCATTTATAAGATTTATTGTGTTTACTTATGTGGGGGAGGGGTGTGTGACTGTGACTACAGGCATCTACAGAGCACAGAGGTGTATGAGCCTCCTGGGACTGCAATTATAGGCTGTTCTGACACTTTTTTTTTTTTTTTTTTTTTTTGAGACAGGGTTTCTCTGTGTAGCCTTGGTTGTCCTAGACTCACTTTGTAGACCAGGCTGGCCTCGAACTCACAGACATCTGCCTGCCTCTGCCTTCTGAGTGCTGGGATTAAAAGTGTGTGCCACCACGCCTGGCTTTGTTCTGAGCCATTTAACATGGGTGCTGGGCATCGAACTCCTGCTCCCTGCAAAAGCAATATGTTCCCTTACGCTGTCTTCTATCTGTGCCACCTTTCAGCCGGTTTAGTGACTTTTGTGGTATCTTGCAATTGTCTGTTCTTTGTTGTCACTGTCTCCCTACGGCCTCTAGCCCAAACAGGGTTCCTCCTCCTCCTCCTCCACTACCCAGAGGTGACCCAGGTGTGGCACCTGTTGGTGACTAGTGTGAATTCTAACAACAGGGACATGATTTAATATAGAGGACAGCAGGGAGGCAGCAAAGGGGGTACCTTTCTCATTTGTGCTTTTCAAAAATAGCTTCTCCCTCCTTGCAGAAACATCATGTGTGTACGTGAGGTCATCCTGTGACTGCCAGGGTGTTGCACCTTCTCCCTGGCTTGCATGCCCTTCACTAGAGAAGACGGACTTGTTAACACCAGCCTCCACACCCAGTTGCAAGCACCCTCATACATATATGTACATGCACACACATGCATGGACATACAGATGCGTGCACGCACTCTGTGTGTGGTGTGTGTTCAGGCGTATGTACCACAGTATGCATGAAGGTCAGAGAACAATCTCAGGCATCAGCGGTCCTCACCTTCCGCTTTGCTTAAGATGGAGTTTCTTGTGTGACAGGACATATCACTCTAGCTGGCCACATGCTTCTGAGATCATCTTGCCACCCCCCTCACCCCACCCCCACCTTGCCATAGGAACACCAAGATGGCAGACATGTGTCAGGACTTCCGGATCTGCACTCGGATCTTCAGGCCTGTACCTCAAGCACTTCGCTCCATGAACCATCTCCCCTGCCCCGTGCTTTTCTTCACTGATGGCTTTTTTGCATGTCTCCCTGCTGGAAGGCTTGGTCCTGGGGTCTCTTAGGGACATGGTAAGGCACGCTCCCTAAGTGCTCCCATCACAACCTAGCCGGGGAGCAGTCTGTGCCAGGGAACCAGGTATGAAGCACCCAGGTAACCACAACCCAACCTTCATTATCCTGCCATTTGTACTGAATAAACTCTGCCAGGCGGCACGGGTGACTTCTTGGTGTCATGGAGGGGGTGGGGAGGGGACAGGGTGCAGATCTATCCATGCCCCTTGCATGCCAAGACCCATGCTGAGTTGAGGGGGCCATTGGTCCCTGTCCTCCCCCCAATCCTGGCAGCCTCCCATGGCAGTGGGCGGCCCAGATGGTGGGGCACCTCCCCCACGGCTCTCTGGGAGTTGTTGGCTGTGCAGGCCCAGCAGCTGGGAGAGGAATGTGTTTCCTTTGCGAGCCAGCCGCAGGGTGAGCGGGCCTGGACATCTGGATCCCATTTGCAGCCTTGTGGACAGCACAGCACGGAGGGCTTTAATTCCAGGGTTCCCATCCTCCCCTGCTTTTTAACTCTGTTTAGTCCAGGGTGCTGTGAGGGCCCAGCTGACCAGGGTTCTGGGCACTCTCACAGGCGGGGCCCTGGGCTCCAGCATCTACTTTTGGAGATTCTGAGCTCAGATTCTTGTCCTGGAAACATGACAGGATGGTGTCCTGGCCAGGAGTGTCACCCCATGTCACTTGTACTCGTTTTTCTCCCCTACATGTTTTTGTCTGCAATTAAGGTCACCTGTATGAATTGTCACTCATGGGCCACTTTTCCATATCAGTGAGTGGCATTCGTGACAGGCTTATAAGCAGAGTGCTTGAGGTATAAACAAACACACACACACACACACCATGTAGTCTGAAGACAACTCAGTGTGCACACGTGATCAACAGACGTTACCTGATGGGTCCCTGGACCCCTCCTGTCCCGGGGAAGGACCTCCCTGACTTTAATCACCATACTAGGCTGTTTGCGAACTTCATACTCAGGGACCCCAGGATGTGCTCTTTGGAGTCTGGCTTCTTCACTTAGGTATGGGTTTCTGAGATGGAGCCATGCTGTGCTTAGCGGCAGGTCCCTTTGTCATCGTGGTCTAGTTTTCAGCTGTGTGGGTATACTGCAATTCTTGGTGGTCACTTGGGAGGTTTCTACTTGGGCCTCTCTATGATCACGTGGCTAATCGCAGTCACTACTTATGGGATACAAAGCTACTGGAGTCTTGGGCGCATCATTAAGATTGACAGATGTGCCGGGCGTGGTGGCGCAGGCCTTTAATCCTAGCATTCAGGAGGCAGAGGCAGGTGGATTGCTGTGAGCTTGAGGCCAACCTGGTCTACAAAGTGAGTTCAGGACAGCCAAGGCTACACAGAGAAACCCTGTCTTGAAAAACAAAACAAAAAAGTTTGACAGATGCTGACCCATGGGTTTCCAATGTGAATGTCAGTGAGTTGTTGGTGTGTAACAAACCAGCCCAGACTGAGTGCTCTGGAGCTACCACTGATCTCCAGCAGGGGGGCGCCTCAGGTGAGTTCCATGGGCAGCTCTTCTGCCCTCAGCTGGCAGGGGTGGGGTGGAATTTTCTCCTAAAGAAGATGAGCCTTTGAATCTGTTAGGCCTACTTACAGAGTATGCAAGAGGGTTTGCAGGCAGCAACATAGCTGTACCAAAGCAGATGCAGTGGAGTGTCTGCACCCAGCATGCAGGAGAGCTTAGGTCACAGTCTCTTTCCCATGCCAGCCTGTATACTCTAGTGCCTATCGTAGACCCTGGTGTGCAGTTAGGAAAGAACAGCATACAGAAGGCTAGGAGAAGTGATTACACTATCAGACGAGGGGCCATGACCCTCCCTCTCTGAGGGAATGTCCACTGTCCACAGGCTGGACCATGGTGGACTCTTGGAAGCAGGCACAGCTGATCGGATGAAGATGGAGGCTCTTTTGCTCAGAGGGTGGGACAGCTGCTGGCCTTGCCCTCTGCTCTATGGTGGGCCTGGCAAGGGCAGAAGTTCTGTTGAGTGCTAGGCACTCTGATGACTGGGCCCAGCTGGGCTCGCTGGACTCCTGTGTGTGCCATGCCCTCCAGTGGCCTGAGGCTGTTTACCCATAGTTTCACAATGGAGCAGGTGAGGCTGGTAGCAGGTGACACCAAGCTGTACTGTCTCTCATCTCTTTCCTACTGGCCACAGCAGGCCTGGGGCTGGCTCTGTTCAAAGGACAACTAGCAGCCTCACCTCTCCAGAATGGCTGGTGTAAAGGCTGCAGAGGAAGGCTGTGTTATGTGAAGTGGAATGACCAGAGCTGGTGATGTCTGTGCCTCAGTTTCCCCATATGCAAATGGAATTCTGACACCCCCACAGCTTTACCATGTGAAATGGGGGAGTCAGTCCAGAGCCCATGCTAGCACAGCGGCTCTCTGCAAAGGGGAACCAGGCTGACACGGCAGGTTGCATATGCATGCCAAACTCAGCCTTCCTCTGTGGCCTGCACGCCACGCCCCCCACACTTGTAGAACCATGTGTCCTGCCCACATGTGGTAGGTATTCATTCTAGATGCTTCTCTCTTCCCCTTTCAGTTCCAGTGATGACTACACCCAGACCCTTGCATATGCTAGGCAAGTGCTATTCCACTGAGCTACTTCCCAGGTCATTTGCTTTTGGGTCAGGGTCTTGGTAAGTTGCCCAGGTTGGCCTAACACTTGGCAATCCTCCTGGTTCAGACCCTAGAGTAGGAGGGCTCAGCACTTGGGTTAGCGCATTTGTCCTGGCGACTCTCACGAAATGTGGTGGGTTCATGCTCCCCGCTTTGTAGGCAAAGAAAGCTGAAGCTCAGCGTAAGAAAAGGCTGGTAATGTCCTCACCATAAGCTGGGACTCGAGCTCCGCATCCTCTGCCTGCCTCTTCTCCTCCAGGGCTTTAGAGACAGGTTAGAACCAGCCTCCCATTTTACAGGAACCGTAGCAGACTTCCGAGTCCATGAAACTCCCTCGTATTTGCTGGCTGAACCAGCCCCCACCCCAATGTGTGCTCCCGTTTTCCTGGTGGGTACCAAGGTTCAGAGTCATTCATGGTAACCCCTGGTTCTCACAGTTAGAGTAGGAACCAAGTCTCCTGCCTCCCGGCTCTCCAGTGTTACCATGGTGACCTTCATTGTCACCATGGACCAAGGATGATGGGGTTCTTGGGTTCTTCCTGTGCTGGACTACAGGAAGAGCAGTGCCAGGCAGAGTTAAAACCAGAGAATGGCCCTGAGTCAGACCTCCGAGAACAAGGCAGGGCCAAGCAGAACCAACCCTGCTTGACTCTGGGTGCTGTCACCACGGGGGCAGGAGGACTGCCTGGCCAGTGGAGCAGCGAGCAGGAAACACTAATCCCCGTAGTTTTGTATTATTACTTATTCATGGCCGTGGCGGCTGATGGAGACCAGATGTGGGAAGCCAGTGGCGCGGACACCTGGGACTCGTTAGGGCTGCGTCCCACCCACTCCCGAGTTCCCTGCCCGAGGGATCAAAGCTGAGTGCTTCTGAGCCTAGCTTTGGACAGCACAGGATGGAGCTCAGCCCCCAGGTCAGACTGCTCCCCAGACATAGGGTCACCCAGAGGAAGCCCCCAGCCCTTTGCTGTGCCTTGGGCCTGGGAGCCCGAGACCAAGGCCCAAATTCTTTCTGGGTATCCCACAGAGAAGCTCCAGAAGAGGGCTGTGTCCCCTGGAAGTTTGTCCTGGGCTCAAAAGATGACAATCTTACATGAGCCCTCTAGTGACTCCAGATATTGTACCTAAGCCTCCATATCCAGGACAGAAACCCATCATTACCACCACCACCACCAAGACCAGTCCCTGGCAGAGGATGGGGGATGGGAAGGACAGGCCAACACCACCTGCTACATCAGTGGCCCCTAAGGACTTGTACATGTCCTCCCCCACCCCCTGCCCCCAATGGCTGTGCTGCCAACCCCTCTCATTATCAAAGAGTCCATCTGAATATCAGGCAGCTTGGACCCCCTCAGGGCCAGGGCAGCTAGGACACACCCACCATACACCCCATGGCCCTGAGCACCCAGGGAAGGCAACTCTGTCCACATGGAGCAGAGGTCCTCCAGTGATCCTCTTTTGTGCCTAGCCTGTCCTCGGAGGTGGTTATGGGGCTCCCGACATGTCCCCCATCACATCGTCCTGGTGGTCCCGAGGCTTCCTGCATCTTTGCTGTGTCACTTCATTCCGTGTTGCTTTCACACGTATCTGGGTTCACTGTTCACTGCTTTGCTTGTGAGTGTAAAGGAAGAAGGGGTGCTTGAGTTTGGTGTTTAGCTTTTGATGGTATCCGGTTCTTTGTGATTAGATGGGACTGTTGGTTGTAGAGGGTTGAAAGACACTTTATTTTTACTACATTTATTTATGTGGTAAGTGTGTGTGGGGACACGTTCCAGGATATGTTTGTGAAGGTCAGAGCACAACTTATAGGAGTTGGTTCACTAACTTCCACCATACAGGTTCTGGGGTTCAGTCAAACTCAGGTTGGTCTGATGGCAAGCACCTTTCCCCACTGAGCCATCTCGCCAGTCTTGAAAAGCCATTGCAAGTGGAGATCTCTAAATGGATGGATGAGTGAGTGAGTAGATAGATAGGTGGATGGATGGTGTACAAGTGATGCAAGCAGGAACTCATGGATGAGTGCTGGGTAGGTAAATGAGGGGTGGATGGAAAAGAGGATGGGTAGATAATGGAGATGGGTGCATACACGGATAATGTGTGGCTTTATGAGTAGATGATGGAAATATGGGGATGGATAGATGGATGGATGATGGATGGGTGGATAGATGGATGGATGGATGGATGGATGGATGAATAGGTGGATGGATGAATAGGTGGATGGATGAATATAGAGTAAGGTGGATGGATGGATGGATGATGGATGGGTGGATAGATGGATGGATGGATGGGTGGATGGATGAATGGATGGATGGATGGATGAATAGGTGGATGGATGGATGGATGGATGATGGGTGGGTGACTGGATGGGTGGTTAAATGAGTGAATAGATGATGGATGATGGATGGATGGATGGATAGATAGATGGATGTGGGTGGGAAAATGGATGGATGAATGGATGGGTGGATGGGGATGGCTGGATGGATAGGTGGGTGGGTGGATAGATGGATGGATGGATGGGGGATGGATTGATGGATGGATGGATAGGTGGGTGGGTGGGTAGATAATGGGTGGATGAATGGATTGGGTATGGATGAATGGATGGGTGGATAAATGGATGGATGGGTGAGTGGATGATGATTAGATGATGGATGGGTAGATGGATGGAGATGGATGTAAACACTGCTGGAAACACTCCAGTAGCCTATGTGGAGGCATCAAAATGCTGAAGCATTCCAAACCACCTCATAGTCTGTGGCCCCTGACAGCCATGTGAACTTCCTACCTCTCAATTTTTCCATCTTTCCCATGGGGATGGTGTTGCCCAACTTTAGGAGCCTCTGGGGAACAGATTCGTTAAAACAAAACAAAACAAACAATTGCAGTCATGACAAAGATATGAAGGATGAGACGGTAGGCAACAGAGACCTGGAAGAGGTAGCATTTCCACAGGAGGACACTAGCTGGTACAAAGGTTCTGGGGCAGGAGCTTCTGAGGCTGGAGAGTGAGGCTGTAGTGTGAGGGCAGAGGGGACAGTTAGCCGCAAGTGGCAGGCTTGGGAACATGTCCTAGAAGGTTAGCTGACCCTGCTGCATCTGAGGAAATCTAATCATGTAGGGTTACCTTGGCTTTGGTGGCACAGTGTTGGACCACTGCCAGCCAAATGTAGAGGCTGGAATCCAGAGATAAGGGCTCTGTGCTCCTTACACGCTGGTGGCATTGCGGGGACCTCAAGTGACCCTGAGTATTGGGACAGCCTACCAAGTTATGAGGATGCAATGGAGTGATTTCAGCCTCCTGGGGTCTTCTCTTTATGCCCATCTCACATTTCCTACAGAATGATCTAGTATCTCCTGTCTCTGACGCTCTCTTGTGTGTGTTTTGTGGGAGGAGATGAGTGCATATGCTGTGGAGGCCAAACTCACTGACCTGAAACTTGCTAAGTAGACTAGATTTGCCAGCCAGCAAGCCCCAGGAGCTCTGTCTCCCGCCTCTCCAGTCCCTGGGGTTACAAGAACATGCCACCATGCCCAGTTCCCTACATGGGTGCTGGGAAAGAAACTCAGGTCCTGTGTTCAATCCCCAGCACCAACTTACCCATATCCCCAGCCCTAGAACACTGTAGTTCCACAGCTGAAAGAGAAAATAGCCCCTGGTAGCACGCATCTCTTTCAGCCAATGGCATGCCACATACCTTTGACTTTTCACTGTGGTCCCCACATCACAGATGTAGACTGCCCACCTGGGTGACAGCATCTAAATCTGAGCCAATTCTCTCCAAAGTGCCCTTTGTTCTTCTACCTTTGACTGAGGACTTTGTGCTTTGGGGACACTGCCCCCCCCCCCCGTGTGTGAGGGGTTGGCTGTACTTATAGAAGAGATGCCTAAACCCGGGAGCCTTGATACCTCCATGTGCCTTCAAGCCCCAACCTGCTCATGGTCAGCCCAGAAATAGAGAGACAGCCTGACCCTTTCTGCACCCTGTCCAGTCTACACCAGGCTCCATAGAGAAGGAGCCCCACGTCTGACCAGCTGGAGGCACAGCCTGGGTTTTCCTTATCTGCCGACCTCACAGATTAATGGTGGGGACAGCAGGCAGTGACAAACAAAGAGCACTGAGGTAGGGACCAGACTCAGTCCTGACTTTGTGATCACTGTTGCCTCCGAGACCTGCTGATGCACACAGTGACCTAGGTCACTGCAGAGGTCAGTCAGACTGTGCCTAGAAAGCCAGGCTCTGAATTTGCTAAGGACACAAAGGTCTGAAGAGACCTAGCCAGAAAGACGGTCAACTCTATGCTGGACCTAGGCCAGTTCCCAGCCGGGAGGGCGGGCTGGGAACTACAGCCGATGGGGACAGTGATGGATGGAGTGGCCTGTTCTGGCACATTCCGTGTTCTTTCCCACAGGCTCTACTGGCCTTAGAGAGCTGCTTCCTCTGTGGATGCTGAGCAGCACTCAGCTGGGAACTGGGTACTGTCGTGGACAACACAGGGGCTCCCCTGGGCCCACAAGCAGCCATGGGGCCTGGGAATTTTCTGGAGGGTGGGAACAAGGAAGTGGCAGAGACTGAGATGGGCTGGAGGAGGAGCCAGGCCTCCCGTACACCCTCTTTCTTCCCAGAGATCATCCTAGACTCCGCCAGCTTTGGGCACTATAGGATGGTTTAGGGGTACCACTGCTTCCCGTTCCCTCCTCACTCGAGTTCCTCAGGGGTAACCCAAATCCTCTCTGCCAGACCCTATATGCAGTTTCTAGGATCCAGGATAGGGAAACCATAAGCTTCCTTTTCTGAGGAGGACCAGAGGGAAGACACTATCAGCTCTAAAAAACAACATGAGAGGCTGGGTATATTCTAGAGACCTTGGGAGCTGGCGTGGGTCACCTGGCTGCAGGGGTCCCTGAAACCAGCAGGGCCAAGCTACCCAAATCCAATTTTATTGCTGGCATCTAAGCTGGGCATCTTGGATAGATCACTAGACCACTCTGTGCCTCAGTTTCCCCACCTGAAAGGTGGAGCGGGATTGTATGGATGAAGGCTGTTGGGAGCATCGAGGGCTGCCGAGGCCCTCATGAAGCAGGCATTCCTCATCCTTAGGCCACATGATGTCATGGGCTCCTTACCTCATTTCCTCGGGATGAGGGGGCTGGGCCTCCCTGAGCCTCTGCCACTTCCCTGTACCCACCCTGCAGCATCCCCCACCTGCCGCAGTATAAGAACTGTGGTACTGTCCTAGGCCACATAGCAAGCAGGCAATGTAATGGAGCGCAGAGCACGATCAAGCTGGTTACAGAAGTTCCCCAGCAACTACTTTAGAGTAGGTGACCACACGATGACTCCATGTCTGTTCTGCTGGGGTGAAGGTTGGCCCTACAGGTTTGGGCATGGATCTGGCTCTCTAGGCATTTCCATGCTTTTTTCACATGATCCCCTCTGTGGCTGCAGGCTGTCGCCATGCCAGTTGCCTGTACTAAAGAATTCACAACAGTCAGGCAGTGGTGGCGCACGCCCTTAATCCCAGCACTCAGGAGGCAGAGGCAGGTGGATGGCTATGAGTTCAAGGCCAGCCTGGCCTACAAAGGGAGTCCAGGACAGCCAAGGATACACAGAGAAACCCTGTCTTGAAAAACAAAAACAAACAAAAAAGAATTCACAGCAATGGCTTGGCCAAGAGCTGGTACATAGTTCCAATCCTGGCTGCCCCACTCACAAGCCATGAACCTCAGTGAGACTCTGGAGGGGCCCTGAGGTCAGCAGCTGTCACCTGGAACACATGGTCAGTGGTGCTGCCCTGAGGACAGCTGTGGTTTTTACTCCCACTTGCTCACCTCACAACAAGGAAAGCCCAGCTAAACAGGCAAAGAGAACCTCTGCCCAGCTACCTGGAAACACAACGTAGAGTCTGGGGACAAAGGCCTGGACAGGTGGATGTAGGAAGGCTTGGAACCAATGGACAAGATCCAGCTCTGTAGTGCACAGCCGAGCGGCTTTGGAGAAATCACTTCTTGGGCCTCAGTTTCCCCTGTACGAGATGGAACCGTAACAGTACCGGGAGGAGGCTGTGCAGGTTGGAGATCCAGCAGGAGTGTGACTGAGGCCGTGGGTTTGACCTTGGTGGGACAAAAGGAAAAGAAACAGCTCCAAGCTGCCCAGATTTCAGGGCAGAGACCGCTTCTCTATGGGTCCCCAGAGCATCCACTAGTGGGACACCATACCCGGCCAGCTTCTTCTACTCAGGCTTTTAGAGTATGTGCCTGGAGGGCCCCGGGGAAGCAGAGCAGAAAGATACAGCCTGGGAAGGACTCATACCTGCCATTGGCTTTTGTGAGCCAGTACAGTGTCGGGAGGAAAATTAGTGAAAGTTACCAGCGAGTCTAGAGATGCACCTCAGTTGGTAGAGCACTTTTGTAGCATGCACAAAGCCCTGGGTTCAATCCCCAGCACCCATAGCCTGGGTGTGGTGGCACACGCTTGTCATCCCAGCATTCAGAAGTGGAGGCAGAAGTATCAGAAGTTCAAGGCCATCTTTGGCTACGCAGCAAATCTCTACTAAGTAAATAAATCGATCAGCTGGTCCTTGGGCACTGCCCACCAGGCTCCCTATATCCTCTCCCTGAGGTTCCTGGCAAGGTACTCCAGAGCAATGCTTCCTCACTGGGCTGCCACAGTGATCTCTGTCCTCAGTCATCACCTTTTGGTGGCTGCAATCCCACAAAGAAGCCTTGCAGGTGGGTTGGACAGGGAGCCAGGAATCTGCAGTGGGGTGACAGTCCAGAGGAACTTCGAGGAGGGGGTAAGCTGGAGAGGGAAACAAGATTTCCCGAGGCATGCTGGGAGCTGGACACCCTTAGGTTGCTGAAAGGAAAGCAAGGAAAGTGTGAAGGCAGAACAGGGGAGCAACTCCAGATCTGTGAGGCCACTGACGGGTCTGAAGCAGGAGGCAAGGTGCCTCTGAGTCCCCGCGCTCACTGGCTTTGGAGCCATGTGTGCTGTGTGACTTGGGGCAGATTGTGACACCTGTGTACCTGGCCCTCTCTTTGAAATGGGCTTTGAGTGGAATCATTACCTCAGGACTTTTATGAGGACAGATGAGCTCCAGGGCATGTTGGGAACTGCTTGCAATGAGCATTTGAGGCTCTGAAGCAATGACCTTTAGCCTCCGTAATTCATGTCCTGTTTAAAAAAAAAAAAAAAAAAATTAAGTCTCTGCAGGCACCAGGCACCTACAGGGCGCCTTTGACATCATGGGCATGCAAGCGGTAGCCACTGCAACACGGTAGCATGGCCTGTGGCACCAGTGGGTCTACCAATGGCCCATCACTGAACAATCATGCTGAAAGGTAATAACTAGTGCCCATGGTGCCTTTATTCAATTGGTTCTACTTTGTTTGGTACTTGAAGCTCAGGAGAAGCCACACCCGGCCACCAACCTCTGCCCCCCTAACTCCCTGTGAGAGGCTTCAGAGACACAGAGTGTCCCCAATGTCCTGGGCCTGTGACCAGGGCCTGCCTGGCACTTGAGACATTTGGCCCTGGCAATACCCTCCCAGGCAGCCCCATCTGCCCGAGGGCCCAAGGGCAGGCTGGACAGGTGAAGGGCTGATGAGGACGGGCTGCTGCACGCTGAAGCAGCCAGCCACAGTTGCCTTCTTTGGTTGTTGTCACCGGAGACTGGCCATCAACCTTACAGCCAGGCATAGTGTTGATAGGTCCCCACAGCTGCGGCCACACATGTGCCCAGCCATCAGACCTTGGACAGTTGAGGGAGGGGAGGGGCCAAGCACCGGCAGGAGGGGGGCCAGAGGCCACAGCTGGGGGACAGCAGGTGCCTCAGCCTGGGTGGCTGCTGTGTGCCATCTGCTCCCATTCTGTCCCTCCTCATGATCCCAGCAAGAGGGGGGCTTCTTGCCTCTTCCTTGCAGACCTAGACACAAGTCATCATTGGCCACCGTGTTTGTCTAGGGTGTCTCGGAGCGTCTCTTCCCTCTGCAGGAAGGTGTGGGGCTCCCTGGGATGCTGTGGGAGGGGGTGATGCCCACAGGGGCGCAATGATGGTGGCCAAGGACGACAAATTCCATAACTCAGCCTCTGTACCCTCTGCTGTGGAAGACCCTGTGGGTATGATCAGAACGTGGGTGACAGGCAGTTATTGGGGCAGTCTGCTTTCTGCTCATAGCAGGCGGGAGCCCGCTCTCCCCCTTGCTGGCCCTGGAGAGCTGAGTCACATGACATAGAGGCAACTCATACAGATCTTTCCACCCATTCTGCCTGACCATACCTTAAGGTGAAAGGGAAGCCCGGGGGCCTCACTGTCAACTGCAAAGAATGTCCTAAGCAGGGCCTGCCTGCCCCTTGGACTTAGGCTGACCCATGCCTTCACTGCATGGCCCTGCTCTGGAGCCCTTGGCTATCCGGGGTCCACCTGACCATCATCACCGCCTTACCTTCTTTCCTGCTCATCTGACGGCAAGCTGGGCACCGTGCTGAGAGCTGGGTCACTGGATGAAGGCTGATCTTGGATGTACTGAGCCTATAGGTCACATTTCAGGGATCAGGCCCTGGGCACATTGGCATCCACAAGCCTCCCATAGGGGTCACAAGGACAGGAGATGGTTTAAATGGTGCTTCCGTGCCCAAGCTGGTTCCCCCGTCCCTCCAAGGACAGTCTCAGCATCTGGAAATCTGGGGTCACCACCCTCCATATATGCCTTATAAATGCAGATACTCAGGGTAGGCCAGAAGAATTGAGATGGGGCCCGAACATGGAGACCTGCATTGTGGGCTCCCGCACACACTAGTCCTGACAAGCCCACCTTCAGCCTGGCTCTTGGTTTCACCTGTGTGTGGATGCTAGCCACCTGTGCGAACACCTGGGGTTCCCACAGGATGGGTGGAGTCAGGAGTCCACCTGGCCAGTGGAAGCTCAGGCCTCTGCCCAGGTGCTGGCCAGCTTGCTCTGCCCTCAGCTGCTTGATCCTTTTTTCCCCCCTCTCTCTCTGTCTCTTTTCCTTAGCTAACAGGAAGGAGAAGGCTGCAGCAATGCCAGACTCTCCGGCTGAAGTGAAGACGCAGCCCCGGTCCACACCCCCCAGCATGCCACCCCCACCTCCCACAGCATCCCAGGGAGCCACACGACCACCCTCCTTCACACCTCACACACGTGAGTGCCCCCTCATACTGCCACTGCCGCCGCTGCCGCCACAGACCAGGGGAGGGCAGGGAGTGTAGATCAGGTGGAGTCATTTGAGATTCTGTGCTCTGCGTCTAGTAGTCTAATACAACATGGCTCTGCGACCTGTTTGCAGCCTCATCTTAGGCCCAGATCCCAGATGCTTCTGCCTCGTGCACAGCTTTGGGTAAAGTATTTAACCTCTGTGGCCTGGCTGCCTCATTTATGGGGAAGGGGAGAGTGGAGTGGGGCACTGCGGTCGAAGTAAGTTAACGGACATTAATACCAATCTACAACACTGATGTCTGAAGGCCGGGTACTTAGGCTCATCTCTGCAGCCCAGAACAGAGGCTAGGGTACACTCTTCTCAGAGAAGGTTCCAGGAAACCCAGAGCAGGAGTGGTGTCTCCCATCCATAGCCACCTCTTTTCTTTAAGAGATTGTGACTGACTTTCAGGTCCTGAGTGGTTGGAGAAGACAGAAACTCTCAGGGTTGGGCTGTTAGTGGGGGCAGTGTCCCATACCCCTCCCCTAAGATAGAGGCTCTGGAGTATGCCCTAGGTGTCTGGGCAGGGAAACAAAACCATGTGGCACCCCCTACTGCGACCTTCAGAGACACATACTTAAGGGAGCCTTTCCCAGAACTCAAACTGAAGCAAGACCCATCTCTGAGAGAGGGGGTCTCAGGAACTCAGCCTGGTGTCACCTGGTTCCCAGGGCATGTGTGCTTCCTCTAGTCCCTCCACCCCTGGGCACGGAATACTGACTCTGCCCTTCCAAGACAGGGCTCTAAGCAAAGCCCTGCTGTCTAGAGAAAGGTTGAGCTGAGGGTCAGGCAGCATGGCCCCCAGGCCAACCTTGTCCTTGTTGGCAGGGTGTCAGGCTCCTGCTTTGGGGGTACAGTCTGTGTCCATGTACAGCCACATGGAGCCAGAGCCATCTGAGATCATGCCCGGCACACAGCAGGTTGTCCTATGTGAATACCCACATACACCTTCCAGTCTCTTGGGAGGTTTTAGCCCCTCCCACTTCCTACAGCTAACCCCGTGGGTCCAGCGGTTGCTGAGCCTGGAGTGGGAACTCCTACCCCTGCCTCTTGTAGCTGGGATTCTACCCTTAGCCACCTGATGGTCTCAGAGGACAGATGGCCATTGCCAGGTCCTGGGTCTGCCTGCCTGCCATGCTCCTCCAGGCCAGAGGGACCTAGGCCTTTTCTCATACTCTTCCTCCCATAGTGATGCTGAGCATAGTCGCCGTGCCCTCCCTCCCTAGATGTTCCTCTTCCCTCTGGGCTAAACTGCAGGTGGACTCTGGCTGCTGGGCATCCCCGGAAGCTCGTCCAGAGGGTGAAAGGAGAGTCTGTGGGACTGTGCCGATGTCACCAGCCAATGCCTTAACCTAGAGACAGGAATTGTTTGTGTGGAGGTTGCTGTGCCCCTCTCCCAGCAATGCGGCCATGACATACTTCCTGAAACAATGGTCCTCCAGATGTTTGGAGGCCCCAAGCAGGAAGGAAGAACAGAGTAGCTGACAAGCTGATCTTGGACTCTGAGCTGTCACTGACCCCGAGGGTACGCCTCCCACAGCCTGCATTTCCCTGTGGACCAGTTCTCCTCCCCAAAAGCAAGCCTGGACACCAGATGTTCCTTGTTAGGAGTGGGGATGGGATCAGCTGGGACCTTCGGGCTTTGCTTTCATGAGGCCTGTGAACAGATGTGAGGGCGGCTAGACCATGTGTGGTTCATTGGGGGAGGAGTTGTTGTGACCCTCTTGTCTCACCCTGGGGGGGGGGGGGAGTCACAGTTCTGTCTGTAGAGCCCAAGGCTTTCGTTTTTCTCTAAGATGACACCTCCAGGCCAGCGGGCTTCAGAGCTTTGGGGATAGTTGGTTCATAAGTCTGAGGCTCAGGCCTCCTGAGGTCACCTCAGGTCTGTTCCTAATCCACACGGTTAACCACACCCCTGCACCTGGCTGGTGGCAGCCCTTGGGAAAGCCTCTGTAGCCAGCTGCAGATTCTTGTGCCCAGCGCTCCATGCCAAATGGAGAGACTGACCTTGAACCTCTACTTGAGGGCTGTGGTTTTCCTGGCCCAGTGACCGCTCTTGGCATGGATTGGTCCCAGGAGGCTGAGTGTGGAGACCTGGGACGATACAAAGAGCATCAACCCAGCCTACACTCCTCTCAGACAGGGAGCCTGTAGGTGGGTTGAGCTCCCATCTGCCCTTGCACATTTCTGAGATGGAGGGGGCTGGCTTACTACTCCAAGAGCTATGCCCTGTCTCCACTGACAGACAACCCATCTCATGTAACTCAGACCTGAATCTCAGTTACTGAAAACACACAGCTTGGGCATCAAGTCACTCACAGATGGTACTGAGTGGGTGACCAGGCCCTTTCTGGGAAGACAGCTCTTAAGAGCTAGGTGTCCTGCTCATGGTGAGAGATACCACTGCAACCAATTTCACAGAGGAGTGGACTGGCCCCCAGGGGCAACAGTGCGGTCTCTAGGCCTGCCACTGAGCAGCAGAGGGGATGGGCCGCTACGGCGCCCTCCTGACGGCGTGTTCTTCTTATTTTGCTTACAGATGGCGAGGATGGACCTGCGACGTCTCTGCCCCACGGCCGTTTCCACGGCTGCTTAAAGTGGTCCATGGTCTGTCTCTGTAAGTAAAATAACAAGAACCATGGGCTTCAAGGAGGCTACCTGGGTTCCTCTTGCTGATCTCCAGCCTCCTTAAAGACAAGAGAGGCCCAGGACCCTAGGCCCCTCAGACATCGCGCGGGAACTGTGGGGCCTTTGCATGTGAACGCCTCCTGAGTTTCCTAGCCAGCAGCCAAACAGCCTGACTGGTGCTCATGCCAAGATTGTGAGGAGACAGTGGGACAAATGGCAATGACAAAGCCCTGGCTCCCACTGTTAGCAGGCTAACGATGGGCAGGAATTGCTGCCTGTGCCTCAGTTTCCCCACCTGTAAAGTGATGCTGCCACAGTATGGAGTGTCGAGGGTGATTCATATACCTGCTGAGAAAGCTATTGCTGTCGTGTCTGACCCACACCACGTGCCCCGTGAGCATCAGTCACCAGTGGATGGCTCCATCAAAGCTCTGGGTGGCGTTCAGAATACTTGTCCCCGAGTACCAGGTGTTACTGTGCCTCAGCAGCCTTGACTGGGTCAATTAGTTGCATATCCCAGTGTGTGGGCGGCTGCTGTGCAACTCTGGGCTCTAAGGATGAGGAAGAGGTTACAAGCACTGTTTGTGTTCTGTGTTGTCTTTCTTTCTTTCTTTTTGTGTGTGTGTTTCTGTGTGTGTGTGTGTGTGTGAGTTGTCTTTCTTGCTGTCATCATTTTGTGCCACGCTTGGCCACACGCTAGAGCCTGGCACACGGCCTGACTGGCCATCAACTGTTGGCTGACTCTTGCTGTGGTGACAGTGGGGTTCCCCCTGTCAGGGAGAAAGAGTGGGAGAGCTGTTAACTGGGTCCATGTGCCCCAGGCCAACTCTCACCCAAGCATCAAGGCTGAGGGAGTTATGGGGGTGCTAGCGTGTGCCCCCAAACATCAGCCGAGGACACGTGTACAGTCTAACTTAGTAACACACCTGTTGTGGTAATGAAAACACTTGTGCTGGGGGCTATTTTTGGCGTCTCTTTAGCTGCTGAGACTGCCCGGCAGCCGCGGGAGGGAAGACAGACAGGCAGTGAGACGAACAGGCCACGGGGGACCCAGGCGTTCAGAGCAAGGCTGGTAAGCGGGCCTCAGGGAGGACAGGATCAGGCCAGGCTGGGTCTGGTGGGTGGCGGACTAGACAGTGCGGACATTGGCATGTCTTAGAAAGTACTAGAAGGCCCAGAGCCCTGGTGATAGAATGTTTGGTCTTAGGACACAAGTCCGCTGCTATTGGTGAGGTCTCCGTGGCAACAGGCCATCTCCTGGCCTGGCTGAGGTGACAGCAAGTGGCTGTCATTAGGTTTGACTGGGGCATGTGTGCCGGTGGCTGTCAGAGCTCACCAGTGAGAGGGAAGTTCACCCAGTGGGGTCCTCTGGACATAGTCTTAGAAAAGCCGGGGGCCCAGAGCTGTTGGTATGTTGTGTGCCACCATCACTGACCACCCTAGATCAAGAATGGTGCTCCCACACACGGCACTTACGCTGGCCTGCATCTACTAGCCTACAGTCAGTCTGGAGCTGGCTATGTGTTCTAGGCCCTGGAAGGGGCTCTTGAGATCATTTGGGGAGACAAATGGGAAGGCTTCAGCTTCTGTGTAGCGCCCCCCGCCCCGCAACACTAGGAAGAGGAGCTGCTTAGAGCTGTATGCAGAGGGTTTGCATGCCTAGCGGCAGGATAGAAACACCAAGGTAGCATGGGAGTCTGCCATTCTATTCCCCTTGTGCTTTGAAATTGCTGCTCCTTGGAAGCAGCTGTCAAGAGGTGCCTCACATAACACCCATCATGTCAAGTCTGTCAGGGTTGTGACCTCATGAGGGCCAGCTCCCAGGTAAGCTGGTGGCAGGCATACACAGGCTCCATAAGCAATGGGCTGGGAACCAAACCAGGCCACTGGGCTCTAATCCTAGAGCCCACCTCAGAACCTCAGAGCCTTGGGGCCATTGGCAGATAGAGACAAGAACGCTAGGCCTAGGTCTGACCTACGGTGTACATCTGGACTGGTGCTGCTCCCCGACCCCTCAGGTGTTTATGACATGGGGTTGTCTGAGGACCTGTGAGAGCGTAGCCCTTGTAGCAGGTGACTATCAGACTGTAGATGAGGCTATCAGAATGGGGAGGCGTGTCCTCTGAGGGGATTGTACTGGCAGCCACCCCCACAGCACACCATAGCATCTCTGGCCTGGGTCTTGCCTTAACTCATGTGGAAGGTGAGGGTCAGCCCTAGGATCAGACAATTAGGGACACTGGCTGGGTCTACCTGTGAACCGTTTATCCCTGTGGCCCTGTCTGCTCTGTGGATCTAGGACCTGTTTGTTTTGGGCCAAGAGCCCCAGCCCCAGGGTGTTTTATCTGTGCTAGAGCCTCAGGCGGTATCTGGGCAAGACAGAGTCAGTCAGTGGGCTAGATAGCAAAGGAGGGCTATGTGCCCCGCCCCCCCAGACTCCAAGGCTGGCAGAGTTAGATTAGCTCCCCCCTCCTGTATCTAGTATGAGCAGACGTGTGACAGGATCCTGCAAGAGCCATAGCAGCCGCAGAGATCTGAGGGTCAGGAAGGAGCGACTTAGGTAAAGGCCCACCTCACCTTCCCATGCCCACAGCCCTTAGGCCTCATCACAGTGCTTGAGTCAAGATGTACAGGCAAGTACAGTCTGGAGCAACTTGCTCAGGTACCCTTTGCTTCACTCAGCTGGAATCACTGCACTGGGCAAGCCTGGAGAAAAAGCTCTCTCTCTCTCTCTCTCTCTCTCTCTCTCTCTCTCTCTCTCTCTCTCTCTCTCTCTTTCTCTCTCTCTCTCTCTCCCTCCCTCCCTCTCTCTCCCCTCCCTTGGCACTTCCATCCCCACCAGGCCTCTCTGCAGGTGGAATGAGACAGCTGGAGCTTTGAGGAATGTGGCCTTGAGGGCACCCCAGACCTCAGCCCCAGCCTAAGAACCCAGCTTCTGCACTCTCAGCCAGGATAGGAGACATCCCTGGCTCATCCCTCAGATCAGGGGGCACAGGACACAAACAAAAACCATAGTCGGATGAGCCGGAGGTGTATGAATATGTCTCTTTCCTAGAGGCAGCACTCGTGACTGGTGACCTCTGATCTGTCTGCAGACTCTGCTAATCATAGCTGGGGCCCACAGCCTAAGCTTTTAACCTTTGTCACTCATGGCTGAGAAGCAAGCACTCTGTGGAAGCCCCTGGCCTTGGCCCTGGGACATTGAGCCAGTGGCAGGGCCATCCAGTCAGCCATGGCTCTGTGACTGGCAGCAGTGATCTTGTAAGCATGCTTACCAGCTGTCTCCTTGGTCACCTGATTGCCCTCAGCAGGAACTAGTGCCTGGACACAACCTCCTGTGTCAAAATTCCCTGAGGAACCCAACCAGCAGCTCCTGGGGTCGGGTAGGGAATGCGGTGAGGTGGGAAGGTCTCAGTCTCTCTGCCTGGCCAGCTCAAGCATTGGGCTACTTGCTGGCTATGGTGCTGCTAAGTGTTAAAGGGGCTCAGGGCCCTCAAGGTTAGGGAGGTTCTCCGGACATCGCTCAGGGTTGGGGAGACTCGGGGGCATTGCTTAAAAGTTGGGGATGCAAATGGGTAGAAGATACTGCTTGAGGCTGTTACAGCAAGGAGCGGAGTTCCTAGCCTTTTCTTGGGGTGATGGGAGGGTGACCTCTCATTTCCCACACCATGGGTGAAGAGGCCCTGTGCTTGCTCACAGTAGAAACCTGAGCCGGTCTGGTAGGATGGACTGGGCATCTGCTGCATGCTAAGGAGCTGCACTATTGGCTGGTATGAAGGTCTTGACCTGAGGGCCAGGGTAGCCCCCCAGGGACAGTGTAAGCCAGCCCCACAAATGTCTGTCTGCCGCCACTTCCGGTGTTCAGCCCTCCCGCCCTCTTGGCTGGGGTATCTGAGGTAGAGGGAGTCGCCTGCCCAGTACCAGTTTGCAGATCTGTAAAAAGAGCATAGCATCTTGAGCACAGTGTGGTTGCAAGGATAGAGCAGTAGCCGTATGGTACCCTGGGCACAGCTAGCTGCTCTGGACTCTACCATCATCATCATCATCATCATTGTCATGTGGGTCATTGTCACTGTTGCCACGTGTACTTAGAATCATCAAGTGCCCTCACGGTCACTGTTCCCCTACAGTGATGAACGGCAGCAGCCACTCACCCACGGCCATCCACGGTGCCCCTTCTACACCCAATGGCTTCAGCAACGGCCCAGCCACCTCATCCACCGCCTCGCTGTCCACACAGCACCTGCCCCCGGCGTGTGGAGCTCGGCAGCTCAGCAAGCTCAAGCGTTTCCTCACCACCCTGCAACAGTTTGGCAGTGACATCTCTCCTGAGATCGGGGAGCGCGTGCGCACACTGGTGCTGGGGCTGGTGGTGAGTCTCCGGGCTGTCAGGCACCTGTGCTCCCCATGACAGCCACTCTGCCAGACCCAGAGCCTTCTCCTTCCCCTCCTCCCCAGGGCGTGGGTAGGGCGTCCAGGTCAGATAGTGTGTAGCAACCTTTTAAGTGGGGTGATCTCTCCTGCAGAACTCAACCCTGACGATCGAAGAATTTCATTCCAAGCTCCAAGAAGCCACCAACTTCCCTCTGCGGCCATTCGTCATCCCTTTTCTGAAGGTAATTGAAGGCAGCGCCCTCCAAGCAGCAGGGGCAGTATATACAAAGGTCCTGGGGACCTCTCAGGGAGACGCTAGCTTATCTACACCTAGGGCACCCACCTCTGCATACAGCCAGCCGGAGCCCTGGGTCATGCTTCCTGAATGTCTGTGCTCTGCTTTAGTCAAAGTTCAAGGTTTGGCTATAAAAGGGATGCGCTCCAAGATGTGAGGCGCCACCAAGGTCCCAAGTCATCCCTGGGCTGGCCCCACTCCTCTGTGCCCAGCCCCTGTCAATGGAATCCCCCATTCTCATAGGGCAGCTGTACGGGTAAGTTTTTAAACTGCCTAGTTGAGATTAAGAGCCGATTATAGATTGAAAAGCTCTCTGCGCAGATGTCCTGTTGACCCCCTGGAGGGGGGACATGCAGGCCCTGACACTGTCAAGCCAATAGTCAGGAAAATCAGAGCCCTTGCTCTCACGGCTGTTAAAGACCCGAGGCCAGGCTCAAGCTTGGGTCTGTACAGTTCAGAGTTCCCACAACATTCACAGCACATGCCCTACCAGCCCCATTCCCTCTGGCACCTCACAGGGGGACCCCCACATGACACCCCATATCCATTCCCCTCCTCCCTCCCACCCACACCTTGCTGGGCTCACACTGGAGCCAGTGACAACAGCGAAACCATGGGTGCCAGCGCGCAGGCCCACCTGGCAGTCACGCGCAGTGCGCTGGAGGCTTTCCTTCTCACCCTCCACATACTGCCGACGCTGCCACCTCCTGTCTTTGGGATGCCGTGCGGCGGCTTATTTTGTCTGAGCCGATGTTCGCAACAGATGCCGGGTAGCATTGGCCACCCTGTCTCTGCCTGGAATATCCCGGCTTCTGCTACCCACAGTCCCCACACTCAGTGCCCTTCCTCCCTAACTAGTGTGGCACCACCCAAAACAAGCCCTGACTGGGTGGATCACCTTGCCAAGCGCTGCTTTGTCAAGGAACCTCCACTCCGCTTTCATTTCTCTGTGCCCACATTGGCTATTAGGAGACTAGCCCGCCTCATAGCTTACCCAGGACCTCTGTGTCTCATTGTCAGACCAGTGATATGATATGGAGCTCCCAGGGTGGAAGGGCAGTAAGAACCAAAGGTAGAAACCTAAAAGTACAAGGTGGCAACCAATCCTTCTAACCTTGTTGCCAAGATACCAGCCGGAGCCCACTCTGTCCAATCGAGGAGGCATAGCCAGTTTGTTGGTACAGCATGATACCAGCCCCCCATGGTCTAGAAACAGGGGAGCCAGGGCTGGAGAGGTGGCTCGGAAGTTAAGAGCACTGACTGCTCTTCCAGAGGTCCTGAGTTCAATTCCCAGCAACCGCGTTTTGGCTCACAACTGTCTATGACGAGATCTGATGCCCTCTTCTGGCCTTCAGGTGTACATGCAGGTAGAGCACTGTACACATAATAAATAAATAAATCTTTTTAAAAAGAAAAAAGAAAGAAACAAGGGAGCCAGAGGAAGGGCTTGGGCACCTCAGGTGCCTCGCTGCCCTCACTGGGTGGGGGTCCCCTCTTGGCTGGGCGGAGAGCCATCACAGCACCATCCTGGATAGTTATGGACCTCCTGGCCTCGCCAGTGCATCTCACGGCTATCTCTGGGGATGCCATTCCCAGAATAAATTGTTCTGAAGGTGTGGCTGGGCGAGGTGTGGCCAGGCAGAGCCTGGCTCCAACTGCCGGGCCCTTTTGGGTCCTTTCCTAGGCAAGTCAGAACTGCCTGCCACACAGGTGATAGGAGAACTGAGTTGATTCATGGGGGGCTCGTTGGAGCCTGTCACGCCAAGGCTTCCAGAGCTCTGGTCTGCAGGTAAGGCTGGAGTCAAGACAGCTGGTATGACTTTCCCTTGATCACACAAGTCCTCAGTAGCCCAGCCAGGGTGAGTTGTACACCAAATCTTAATTCACCAGCTTGTCGGGGAGGGGCTCTGCAGAGCAAAGTGAAGTGCCACAGACTCACGCTTAGCTGTCACCATGGTTGTACTATGTGGTTCCACTAGAGTCCCATCCAGGAGAAAGGGTTTAGATTTTTCTGGGCATCAAAATCTCCATGTAGGGGCTGGAGAAATGGCTCAGCGGTTAAGGGCACTGACTGCTCTTTCAGAGGTCCTGAGTTCAATTCCCAGCAACCACATAGTGGCTCACAACCATCTATAATGTAATCTGATGCTCTCTTCTGGCCTGCAGGTGTGCATGCAGGCAGAGCACTGTATACATAATAATAAATAACTTTTTAAAAAGATCTCCATGCCAAGTGAAGTTGAGGCCCAGGGTGCCCTGAGACCAGCTCAGTTTGTCCTCTGAATGATGCCTGGGACTTCTGAGAAAGAATGAGGACTTAACTCTTTCTGGGTGAGCAGTGGTCCTGTATCCCCAGCTGTGTATCTGGACTATGCTACCTGATCCCCTCCGCTCTGTCCTGCATCCGTCCTCATGTAGCTGGACAGTGGGGCTTTTCAGAAGCCACCCCACCCAAGGCTCCAGCTCCCAGACAGCCCCAGATGGCCAGGACCCCAGATGTTTCCCCACCCTAACAGCAACCAGATGGTGCTCGTGCCCAGCCCCCGCCCCCGCCATGCTGGCCAAGGAGAGGACAGGGTGGGTGGGGGACTGGCGAGGGAAGAGACTCTGGGCTACTGAGACCTCCCAGGACCTCATCCTAGCTCATGCCTCTGACGTGGTCGGCAGATGGTGGGCTGGCCCCCGTTCAGCTATCCAAACAGAAAAACAAGCCTGGCAGCCATACTGCTCAACAGAAATGCATCGGCTGCCCGACGGGCTGGGTGGATGCGCCAACAGAGGCTGAGGAGGCGGAGGCTGGAGACGGCTGCCCTGGCAGCTTTGGACCGCATGGGAAAGTTGTGGATTGTATTTATTTACAAAATCTTAGAGCTGCTGGCTCTCCCCTTCCCAAGAGCCTGCCACTGGGCCCCAGTGGCTCTAGAGAGGTTGGCCACCAGCCGTGCACGCCCAGAGACGCTGGCCCAGCCCTAGGGTGAAGTTCACGCGGTTAGAGAATGAGTTGGAATGTCATGACTGAGGCTGGGGTTCGTGAAGGTCATACACCCCGCCCCCACGTGCTCAGAGCTACATGGCTGCAGAAGGCAGGCACTGATGTCCAAGTTCCAGCTGTGAGCTTTGCTCAGGGCTGGGGCTGGAAAGGGAGAGACAATGGGAAGGGAGGAGCTGGTTCTGTGGGGTTTCTGGCCGATGCGTGTTGGAGGCTAGGGCAGAGACCCTGTAGCAGTCAGGTTCAGCTTACAGCTCTCTCCCTCCCTCCCTCCCTGCTGTGCATGCGGGCGTGCGGGCGTGCGTGCGTATGTGTGTTTCATTGCTTGGCTCTCTCTGAACCCTGCTTCTCTGTGCCAAGGATGACATGGTACCTGCTTAGACAGGACACAGATAAGGAATATTTGCTGCAGATAGCACTCTGACAGGTAGCATGGTGATCTAAAAGTCCCCACATTGCTGTGTATCCTGTGGGGCACAGGCCTGGCATTTTTCACAGTGTTGTTGGAAGGATAACAGAACCTATGGGACCCGGAGCAGTCCTGAGTCACACAGGGGCAGCCCCGGGCTGTCTGCGGTGAGCAGGGTTTGTGGGCTTGCACCCCCTCACACACACACAAAGCTGGCAGTCAGCTGTGCCTCAGGCTCCTCCTGTCCTGCCCACAGGCCAATCTTCCACTGCTGCAGCGAGAGCTCCTGCACTGTGCCCGCCTGGCCAAGCAGACGCCTGCCCAGTACCTGGCCCAGCATGAGCAACTGCTGCTGGATGCCAGCGCCACCTCCCCAGTCGACTCTTCTGAGCTCCTGCTGGAAGTCAACGAGAATGGCAAGAGGAGAACACCTGACAGGTGAGAACCCCTTTCACAGGGACTGGAGAGATGGCTCAGTGGTTAAGAGTTCTGCCTGCTCTTCCAGAGGTCCTGAGTTCAAGTCCCAGCAACCACATGGTGCCTCACAACCATCTATAATGTGATCTGATGCCCTCTTCTGTAGATAAAGCACTTGCTTACAATAAATAAGTAAATTTTTTTAAAAAGTAAGAACTCTTTCACAAATTTACAAGACAGGGAGGTGACCCAAGGTGGCCTCTTCCTGCCCATCGGACTCTGCCGCAGCTCTCTGCCAGACAGCTGACCCGGTCTGTTGTCTGTAGCAGGGCTGATATAGTGCTGCAGGGGTGGGCTGATGTGCTGGCTACACTGAGTTCTGCAGCATACCCTACGTACTCTGTTGAGCTGTGCACCCGGGGTCTCTGGCATCCCTGGAGGACAGAAGCTCAGGAAGGGTCTGTCCACTAGAACTTATTTTTCTTTGTGCTATTCGTAGACCCTGACTGACCTGGAGCCTAGGGCCCATGGTGGCTGGGCTGGACTGAACCCCTTGACTGGCCACAAAGGTACTGGTCCTACTACTGTACCACAGTGGGGACCAACCTGGCCATGGGACCCTGGATGTCTCCATCTCCCCATTCTCCATTAGGAGCCCCCAGAGGAGGTCAGAGTGGGAGACCAAAACCTAGTGGGGGCTCCTCTGAGTTTCTGCCTCTGCCCTAACTGTCTCTCCTCACACCTATCACTACTCTCTGTCCAACACTGGGGTTGATAGCCACTGGCCACCTCTTTTCTTGGTCAGGACCAAAGAGAATGGGTCAGACCGGGACCCTCTGCACCCCGACCACCTCAGTAAGCGGTCCTGCACCCTGAACCCCGCCCAGCGCTGCAGCCCCAGCAATGGGTTGCCCCACCCTACGCCGCCCCCACCCCCACACTATCGCCTGGAGGACATGGCCATCGCTCACCACTTCCGGGACTCCTACCGACATCCTGATCCCCGAGAGCTGCGAGAACGCCATCGGCCCCTTGGTAAGCCATGTGAGAACACCGTCGACCGCTTGAGGTCTGAACACGGAGTGAGCATGTGAGCCCCTGTGTGTCCATGAGCCTGCAAGCATGTATAAGCCTGCATGTGCTGGTGTTGGAGAGAGTTTATGTGCATTTATTTGGGGGTTCAGTCAGCAGCTGCCTGTACCAATGCTTTAGTAGAAGACACTGAAGCTGTCAGCACTACCTCATGTGTCCAATAAGGAACTAGGTATAAGCCAGTAGCCAACCCAGTGCCCATTGTAGCCTGACTTGCCCCTTCCAGAGACAAGTCGCCCCTCTTCTCACACAGAACGGCACTAGGGCAGAGGACCCTATCCTTGGATCCAGCCTCTACCACCCTCCTGTGCTGGGCAGCCTGAGGTTAAAGTAACCAAAGTCAAGCCTACCAGCAGGACTGCCTCGCTTTCCTTGAATCCCGATGTGACCCTTAAATGGGCCACGTGAGCTCCATGTGCCTCGATATCGTCCTTTACCAGAATAGGAATCATATGGGGACAGGCGTATTGACAGAGCACCTGGCACACACCACACTCTAAGGCCCAGTCCCTGGTGACAGGGACAGCAGCTGACACAGAGCACATCCCACTGAACTTGCACTCTGTCACTTCTCAGCCTGTACCCATGCCTCAAAGGAAACTGAGGCTCAAAGAATGCTAGTGGGGCTGGGCGTCGTGGCGCATGCCTTTAATCCCAGCACTCGGGAAGCAGAGGCAGGCGGATCTGTGAGTTCGAGGCCAGCCTGGTCTACAAAGCGAGCCTAGGACAGCCAAGGCTACACAGAGAAACCCTGTCTCAAAAAAAAAAAAAAAAAAAAAAAGAGTGCAAGTGGGAACAGCAGTGGATGGTCACAGCCACACCTGCCTAGCCCCAATCTCCTCTGCAGAGGTGGCCAACCCTGTCACACCCTAGTGTGTTGCATGGGGATGGTAGAAACGACCATCCAGGGTCACTCAGGACATCTACAGGGTCCCAAGCAGGGTCAGCAGAGGCCTTTCCCTACCCCCACGCGGTAGGAGCTTCCAGGGCCTGGGCCTAGGCAGCAGGTGACAGTGTCTGGCTCGCCACAGCCGGGTCAGGCAGGTGCTAATTCCCACCCGCTTCTGCTAATGCAAAAATAAACGCCAGCTGTCGCACAGATCGCAGCCTCTATTTTAGTTTGGGCGTTGGCACAGGCCCCTCGTGGGCAGCCAGAGAGGGTGCTGGATGACGGCTGCAGCCACTCCCTGCCTGCCCTTCTGCAACTCAAGGGAGGCATTTCAGGTTAGGGTACTAGGAGGTCCTTAGGCGCTGATGGCCACTTAAAAGGGAGGCTCGGTGCTTCGGGAAGTCTGGACTGGCGCCAGGTCACCTGCACGGTCTCGGTTACCACAGTGGAAGTATTTGACATTGCAGGAAAACTAAGACAGGACGATCATCATGTCCCTCATGTCCCAGTCAGTGGCAACCCACACCCCATTTGGTCATTCCCAAGGTTACAGATCCAGACTGGCCTTTCACCATACACTGCTTCTGCCTCCTCCACTTACTGCCTGGTAACCATGGACAGACATGACCCTTCACCACCCTCAGTTTTCTTGTCTGTTCTATGGGGAAAAGGACCTTCTCTCCAAGGTCAGGGCAGAGCGAAGGGAACAGTGGTTAGCACCGAGCGCTGCTTGGGAACACCCCTTTAAGTTTGCCAGGTCAGCTTGGAGCTCTCTTTTCAAACTCCCTACTATGCAGTAACTAGGCAGGGCCAGGAAACTGAGGCAGGGAGTGGTAAGAGAAGGGCCTGGGGATCCCATGGCGATTGAGCCATCCTGGCTTGCTGCTTCGTCTGACCCTGATGCCAGTAGATCTGTTTCCAAGACCACGCTTGTGACTGGTAAACACCCAGGCCAGAGTTCAGCCTGAGGACACAGGGCTAAACAGCACACACCGTCTTTCTCTATGGAGCCGATAGTCAGGGGTTGGTGGGTAGGCGAGAGTAAACAGGGACATCTTGTACCTAGAGGCCAGAAACACACATGGCCTGAGGAATTCCAAAGACTGCAGCTGCAGAGGGGCCCTGGACTTTGAGGAATGCATAGGAATAGACATATCTGAGAGGAAGTCATAAACACACGTAAACTGAGCAGCTGCACGGAGGCCCCGAGTTTGTCGGGCCATGGTAAGACAGACCTTTAAAGTGAATCTAGCTAGAGCCACTTATCAAAAATGGGCATCCGAACAGCAAGAGGAGCTAGATTACAAGGCTAGTAGGAAGGGAATGGGTAGTTGAGGCTGCACCAGGGAGGACAAGCGGTTTGGTTTTGGTTTTGGTTTTGAAGTTTATTTACTATGTATACAGTGTTTTGCTTGCATGTGTGCCTCCATGCCAGAAGAGGGCACCAGATCTCATTATAGATGGTTGTGAGCCACCACGTGGTTGCTGGGAATTGAACTCAGGACCTTTGTAAGAACAGGCAATGCTCTTAACCTCGGAGCCATCTCTCCAGCCCAGACAAGTGTTTTAACCTATTTCTGAGGCCCCTGAGGGTAGGAAGTGGGAGGCACTTGCAAGTAGTGGCGGGGCCTGAGATCCAGGTTGGCTTGGTTATGGGCCAGGGTAGGGCTTGGCACCTGCATGGGGAGCCTGAGTGTGCATCGATCGCCCTTTCTGCAGGCATGCCTGCGTCTCGACAAGAAGAAGTGATTGACCACAGGCTCACAGAGCGTGAGTGGGCAGAAGAGTGGAAACACCTCAACAGTGTGAGTGTCCAGCTGGGGTTGCTGGGCCCCTGTGACTCCCAGAATGTCTGCACAGCTCGGGAGCCTGAGGCTGGGGGTGGGGAGCAACAGTGAGTTTGGGCTTCTCTGGGTTCAGCATCTCCTGGCAGGACCCACCTGAGTGCCTGCTGCTGCCTGTCCCTTTGAGCATCCTTGTCCACTGCTGACCTGTCAGGGTGCTGTGAAAGAGTAGACTCAAGGATGCTGAACCATGCAGACAGGCCCTTCCTCCTCCTCTAAGTCCTGCTTGGAGGTTCTTGCAGACTAGAGCCCCAGTGGTGTGGGACATCTTTGTGGTAGGCCGGGTGGACCATGTCTTGATGTTCCTAGGAACCCTGTTCCTCTGACCACCATGCATCCTGAAATGTGTCCCCTTACACGATCCTTTCTTGGCAATGCTCCCAAAGCGGGTTGCTCTCAAGAGTTTTAAAGGGAAGACCCCAAGCCCCTACCCTACATCCAACGAAGCTCCCATTCAAGTTGGGTGCCCACAGGCACTGGGAGACACATCACTGTTTGTGGGGGGAGCCAAGGTAGATTTCTGTGCCCTGCCTTCAGGGATGGTGAGCTGGCTCCCTGACCACCCCTTCCATGTTGGATGGCCACATCTGGCCACAGCCCCGGTTCCAACGTACTGAAGGCCCTGCCACCTGCCTGCAGCTCCTGAACTGCATCATGGATATGGTGGAGAAGACTCGGCGATCCCTCACCGTGCTGCGCCGGTGCCAGGAGGCCGACCGAGAGGAACTCAACCACTGGATTCGGTGCTACAGTGACTCTGAGGAAGGGAAGAAAGGCCCCACCCCCACCTCTGCCCGGTCCCTCAACAGCTGCAATGGTCCTGAGGGGTCTCAGTTAGGTGTGTATTAAGGCAGAACATGGAGAAACTGTAGTGGGGGGTTGCCAGCCCCCCTACACAGTCTCTATCTATAGGATGCCACTGGTTCCCCACAAAGCTAGCAACAGCCTGCCCTTACTTAAACAGAGAGCTTCGCTTGGAAAAGAGGGTGGGCTTTTTTCACTGCAAAAAGATACGCCTGGCCAGCTTGGGCATCAGGACTTCCCGTGTTCTGGTAGGAGGTGTGGCACCTAGGGGCTTCTATTTATCCATCCACCACAGTGGTGACCTCAGAGATGAGGGGAGTCCCAGGACATGCCCAGCTCCCAGCCTGAATCCATGTGCACTGCCTACAGAGCATGCCACTCCAGGTCTCCCCATCCCCCAACCATTCCCATGGTGGCATGTGAAGCTCTCTTTCCCATGGGTAAAAAGAAAAATACAGCCAGGCGTGGTGGCGCACGCCTTTAATCCCAGCACTCGGGAGGCAGAGGCAGGCGGATCGCTGTGAGTTCCGAGGTCAGCCTGGTCTACAAAGTGAGTCCAGGATGGCCAAGGCTACACAGAGAAACCCTGCCTCGAAAAACCAAAAAAAAAAAAAAAAAAAAAAAGAAAAAGAAAAAGAAAAATACTCCTTGCCTTCAAGTCCTGGCCAGAAGGGAACCCAGTGTTGAAGAAGGCAGCCGGTGACCCCACTTTGTGTATAACGCTGTGCCCCACCTCCTGGTTTCAGATGTTCACCGGGATTTCATGCCCAGGACCCTCTCTGGCTATATGCCTGAGGAGATCTGGAGGAAAGCTGGTGAGTAAGGCTACAGGGACAGACCCTGGGGGCAACCTTAAGAAGTGTCTGTGATTCACATGGACTCCCCATGCAGTTTATGGACTTACACATTGGGCAGCACATAGGGGTTACACAAAACGCATGTGTGCACGCTCACACACACACACACACACACACACACACACACACACACACACACACACACACGGACGGGCAGGGGAATATCAGACACTTATAACCAGGGTTCACATAGCCTCCTTCTGGCTCCCCATGGATAGGCCCAAGCAGAGCCAAGGAGCAGATCCCTTAACAGCAGCGCCTTGCCTGAAGCCTGTTAGAACAGGATCCTGGACACTACCAGAACCTGCTGGGTCTTACTGTGGGTGGGGACTGGCCCTCACACTCTGAGGATGCACACCACAGTGAGAACCATGACCTTGGCAGGTGGAGGTTGAATTTTGGGGAAGTTTTGCCCACAGCTCCATCCCTCATGACCAGGGTTGCACACATATTCACACACGTATTCATGACTCACCCATAGAACCTTTAAGCAGAGGTGTGGGTTCATCAACTTCTGCCTTTGTGTGCACACACACGGTGTATGGCCGGCATGCATGTGTGCACATAACCACATTTGGGCTCCCACCCAAGTTGTGGGTGCAGAGGGTCCAGAACCCCAGGGGAGCTCGCCTGGGTGACCACTGGCCAGTGTGAGCACCGCTCTACCTCTGTGCTTCGCAGAAGAGGCCGTGAATGAGGTGAAACGCCAGGCTATGTCGGAGCTACAGAAAGCTGTGTCTGATGCGGAGCGCAAAGCGCATGAACTCATCACCACAGAGCGTGCTAAGATGGAACGAGCCCTGGCTGAGGCCAAGCGGCAGGCTTCGGAGGATGCCCTGACTGTCATCAACCAACAAGAGGACTCCAGCGAGGTAGGGTCACTGTCCTCCACCTACACTACACTCCATCTCTGCCTTCGGGTGCATGGTAGTCTATGGGCTGACCAAACCTGGGTTGGAACACTACACCTGTGCAACCTCTAGGCCACATGAGCTCTCTGCTCTCACTGGTCATAATTGCCACAGGTGGCATAGGCAAGCAAGCAAGCAGTCCGTTCAGCACCTATTGGCAGTATATACAGAGGCACATGAGGACTGGTAAGGTGTCCCTCAGGCCCTCCCAACCTGCAGTAGCAGTAATCAAAGGTCCTGGGAGCAGTGGCTTATCTGGGGCCTGGCATGTGTTGGAGCCCATATTCCACTGAAGCCTGTTGATGCCAGACCCTCTGCCTTTAACTTGTAAAAGCAAGAGGGTTAAGGAGACTTTTCAGGACCCCAGGGCCTGCCGCAGCTTCTGGCACACCCGCAGATGCTCACTGAACAGGAAGGAGAAGCCATGAGAGCTCTGACCTTGTGCGCCCGGATGCCTGGGCACTGTGCTCCATCCAGCAGGGTGGGCAAAGAAGGATACTTTCCTCAGCCCCTAATGTTTGGTTGGCAGGACAGCAAGGAGAAAGAAAAAGCTGGGTCTCCAACACTGGGGGAGACAAAGCCCGGTAGATCTAAGTTCTAAGCCGATGAGAGACTCTTTTTTTTTTTTTTTTTTGAGACTCTCTTAAAATAAAGTGGACATAAGTCAGAAATAATACCAGAAAGTCAGAAAATAAGTCAGAAATGATACCAGATGTTGTCCTCACATGCATGCACATATGTACTTACATACACATGTACACATGCACACAAACATACATAGGATCTCAGAGCTGTGGGGAGATGGACAAAGAGCCAACCAGAGTGTTGAGTATTTGGGGGTAAGGACAGTACCTCACTAGGTGTGACATCTGAGCAGACCTGGGGAAGGGGCTTAAAGAACCATCAAGCAAGGCCTGTGTGAGTGGAGCTGCGTCAGCTGAGGACCAGCAGTCAGTGGTGAGGCCAGAGACTTCAGATGTTAAATAGAGGCTAAGTAGAGACAAGAAGTGGGCTTTGACTCCCGAAGCAGGGGCAGCCTCCCAGTCCCACAGCCCAGCCACCTTCCAGGGATCTCCAGGCATCCATCCCCTCAGAGAAATATAGTCAAAAAGGGTTAGCCTGGTCGAGCACCCAGTGACTGTCTCGACAGTTCAGTTGCCTCCAGGGGCTCTCAAGTTGTTTGTTCTTCCTGAGTGCAACCCTAACTGGGTCTTAGCAGCTCTCGCCTGCCACGCGCACGCGCGCGCACACACACACACACACACACTCCTTTTCAGCAGTGGGCAGGATGTCTGGGCACGTGGAGTCTGTCCCATTCTGACCATCTCCTTTGCCCTCCTCCACATCCAGAGCTGCTGGAACTGCGGGCGCAAGGCCAGCGAGACTTGTAGCGGCTGCAATGCCGCACGCTACTGTGGGTCCTTCTGTCAACACAAGGATTGGGAGAAGCATCACCACGTGTGTGGCCAGAGTCTGCAGGGCCCCGCAGCTGCAGTGGCTGACCCACTGCCTGGACAGCCTGATGCCACTGCCAGCCCCAGCGAAGCCGGCTCAGCGGGGCCCTCTCGCCCCTGCTCTCCAGGCCCACCAGGCCCACTGGATGCTGCTGTGCCCCGCTGACCTCCAGATCCGATGACGCCCAGCCCATGGACGCCATGCCCTGCCAACCTCCTGGCCCCACCGTGGCCCACCAGATGCCTGGAGCCGGTGTGTGGAGTCACTGCTGCTATTGCTTCTCTCCAAAAGAAATCACAGACCCAACGGAACTGCATCCGTGCAGCCTCAGCTACCTGACACGGTCTGCCAGGACCTCTGCAGCCTCTCTTCGCAAGCGTCCTCAGAAACCACTGCGGAGCTACAGACAGTGGCACCTGTGGGTGCGAGTGTGGCCAGCTCTGCCGCTGTCTGCCCCCTCTGTGTCTGTCTCTGTTCCTGTCTGCCCCCTCTCTGTTTGTTTCCTGATGTCTTTCTTGGTCTCCCTCTGTTTCCCTGCCCTGGCTCTCCCTGTATCTCCTATCCTCTGCCTTTGTGACGTCCACAGGCTTTCTCTGTAACCAGAGGAGCCTAATTGGTGGTGTTTTTTTTCCGTGAAGAACTTCTTTGGAGATTTTGTTTTGTTTCGTTGGCAAACACGCTACTTAGAAATGGACAAAGAAGACTGTGTGGGGCTCTCCCCATTCCTTGTTAGAAAGGGAAGAAACTGCGAATCTCTACCCAGCCAACCCCGGGGGGAATGGCCCGCGTAGCAGAGACGGCAAGAACAATTTCAGTTTCCAACTCAAGAAGCATTTGTTTTTGGGTTTCAGGTTCTATTTCTTTAGTGTCAAACTCTTTGGCTTTAAGTGAAAAAGAAAAAAGGAATCCAAAAAGTTTTTTTTTTTTTTTTAAAGCAGAAGAAACAAACCTGTAAACTACCTTGCCAGCTAGCCAGCCAAGGATGCCAGACACACCTCACTCCAAAGGAAATCCAAAAAGCAAACTCAAGAAATCAAAGTCCAATCTTTATTTTTATCACTGCCAAAGTATTTTTTTTTCATGGTCTCTCCATCCTGGGTTTGTTTGGATGTTGGTCTTTTACTTTGGTTTTGATTTTTGTCAGGGGTGTTGGGATACTGGGATTTGGTGGGTGGGGCCGTGAAGAAACCTTTCGTTCCTTTTTGACTAGTGGGCAGCATCCTTGCTAGGCAAAGCAGTCAGCAGCAAGGCCACGTGACCCTCAACCAACCCCAGATCCAGAAGCCCCAGTCAACACGAGCGTGAGCCTTGCGCACCCTAAGGCCATATCCATGTGCCCCTATATGCAAGGGAGACGCCACCATCTGTCCCCACACCTCCTGTGACTTCTCATAACTCATTTCCACTTGTGAGGAAAAAAAAAAGTGCTAAAGTGTTCTTCCCAGAGAGAGCACAATTCCTGACTGAAACTGTGACAATCTTTTGGGTTGATTCTTGACTGCTGTGAAAGCATTAAGGAGACAGCGAGTCGCGCTTTCTTGGGTTTCCCTCCTCTACCTCTCTGCTCTCTCATTCCCACCCTACCTCCATCTTGGCCCCATCACCCCGTCCCCAGTGTCTTGCTGTGGCTACCCTCATTTCTTTCAAACTTTTACAGAAAAAAAAAAAAAAAAAAAAAAAAAGAAAAGAAAGGAAAAAAAATACAAACACAAAAGCCAGCAGCCACCCTCACCTCACCCGGAAGCCTCGAGCCCAGCTGTACATACCCCCGTGTCGGTCTCCAGCCCTGGGAGTGGTGGTGATGCTTGTCCACCTACACTCCAGCGTCTGCCCACCCTGCCCTCCACCCGCTCGACTCCCTCAAGGATTCAAGGAGGAAATGAAGGAAGGAGGCTCATGCCTGAACCAAACAAAAAGAGACAGCAGACACAGTCCAGGTCTGCCACCTATGTGTGTGGCTGCAGCAAGCTGCAGGCCTAGCGTGCAATATGGGGGATTGCTCCTGAACTCTGGGCCCAGGGGGGTGGCCCTGCCCAGAGCAAGGTGTGCAGCGTGTGTTTAATATGAATGTAAATAGTCTCCACAGAGGTCCCAACCACGGCATCAGTACCGAGGAGATGTTTGCCAAATAAAAAGAAATTAAGACAAACCACAGAAGTATGTGAAATTTAGGAACCACTTTGGAAGGGATCTGAGCTGTGGTCCTACGGGCTTGTTTAGTGCCTGGTGTTTCTTCACAACTGTAAAATTCAGTCTTTAAGGAAACATTATATGGAAGGATCCTGTCAGGCACCGTCGCCCTGGTGCTACCCTGAGCAGAGCCTGACAGCAACCCTTGCTCTGAAGGCCAAGGTAGATCGCATCCCATGGAAAGTTCCTGGGGCTGCAGCCCGCCAAGCCCACAGAGATTTGTTGTTGTTGTTTTATTTTTATTTTTGTTTTGTTTTGTTTTTTGTGGGTTTCAGAGAAGCCAGGACACATGACGGTCTCACACCCTTGCCTCTAGTAGACCAGTTGCCCTGAGCGACTGCCTGCGAACACCGAGTCCGTGTGCTGGTAGAGACCTGCCTCCCGCCTCAGGAAGCCCTGACTGCACCCCGTATCCCAGCTGTACCTCATGCAGTACTTCTTGTCTCTATTACCCCACAGCATGCAGTATCCTTGGCCCTTCCAGGAGGAGGGCAAGCCAGTGGCCATCTGTAGGAAAGAGCGCTGGGTGACAGGAGGTGGTGAGCACCATGCTGGGGGGGCAGGGGAGGCCGGGGAACAAAACTAGGCCTTCAGGTTGGACTTAAGCAGTGTAGTCTCTGGAGGTCTGGGCCAGGAGTCCTGAGGCGTTGTCCCTGATAACCCACATCCATGGTGTCAGCACTTGAGAGTGCCTGCTCCTGTGTAGGCCAGCCATTCTGAGGTAGGTTGCAGAGGGCCCCTTACCTGAAGGCCAACCAGTTTGCTTTAGTTTCAGATACTTCCTTCTCCACCCTTACCATCCTTAGCCACCTTCTTAGAAACAAGGAGGCCCACTAGGGACGACAAAATGCTGCCCAGCCAAATAGGTCTCCATGAACTAGGCTACATATTTAGGGTTCAGCGGAGCAGCCCCTCCTGTCCCCCTCCCCGTAAACACCCTGGCTGTTGCGAGGGATATCCCCTTAAGACAGCTGTCAGATGCCATTGGACCACAGTGAGTCCCTTGTGTGTGAGATTTGGCCAGCAATCATAGGCAGCCAGGGTGAGAGGGTTGGCAGGCCGACAGAAGAGCTCAGCAGTCAAGCACCTGCAGAACCAGGGTGGCACTAAGGTGGGCGTGGAGGGCTAGGTGAGCAAACGAGAGAAGGGGGGAGACCCCAAAGCAGCAGAAGGGAATCCCTGTATATACTGATGAGTTCTGGCTGGATGTCAGCAGTTTCCCCCACAGTCCAAGGGTGTGGGGGTGGGGTTGCCAAGCCAAGTGCTAGGGCCCCTGGCAAAGCTGTGGGTTCTCTACTCAGGCACCAGCCATCCAAAGACCTCACAGCAGATCCAAACAACCTCACAGCTTTGGAAAGAGGCAGGTCAGTGAATATTCTTCCTTGGGAGGTACACCCTGCACCCTGGGTGGCCATCACCGCAGCATGACCTTGCTTTCAACCTACAGCCTGCCTGGGGCTCTACACAGAGCTGCAGAGGGTGGAACTCCGTCCCTGACTCCTGCTGAGAGCAGCCCTTGCTACCTTCTCCCAAGTCATAGACCTAGGAGCAACTTGCCAGGCCCTGCCTCCCAGGAGCCACAGTCTAACATGAACCAAACCCCAAATCAAAAGGCAGCTTTACTTCCTGTTCTGAGGCCAAAGCCAAACTAGGAAGGCTGAGCAGGAGAGGGGCAAGTAGCAGGCAGAACTCTCTGATCCCCAAGGCTCAGCGCAGACCCTGACCCGTGACCTTATGACTTTTTGGCATGTGACCTTCCACCTCTTACACCCACCCCTCCTCTCATCTCCTTGCCCAGCGCTGCCCCAAGCCCAGTCTGTCCTCTCCCTGAGGACTGCCTAAGAGGGCTCTTTTCAGCTCAATCCTCAGGTCTGTGCAGAAGCAGAGACCAATAGTTCTTCCACACGTGGTCGCAGGTATATAAGAGCGGGCTGGACTACACCACATCTCAGGTCCTACTGCCTGACACAAGTGCCAAGGTGAGAAGAGCCAGCCCCCACAGGAGGGCCCAGAAGGAGTCAGTCAAAGGGGACATCTGTCAGAAGACCTGAGAGGTCGCTGATGAGGAAGAAGGATGAAAATCAGACAGGCCCGTGCATGGCAGCATTATCTCAAGGCCACAGTGGGCAGGGATCAGGATGGGCCCCAGAGGCCTCATTTAGTCCAAATAAATAATTAGGCTGACACCAAAGTCCCATCTCTGGTGTCATCTGTCCGTTATCCTGCTCCTCAGCCTAACCTCACTGATGGACACTTTCCTGAGTTCGTCTCTCTGACCCACCCGGCTTCCTGTACACCTCCACCCATCTGTCTCCCTCCACCTGTCGTTCCACCTAACTACCCCAGCCTGCCTACCTTGGCCCACCTGCCTCCATCTTATCCATCCACCTGCTCATCCACCTGGCCCACCTGGCCATTACCCTTCCAAACTGTCTCTCCACCCCACCATCCCATTACTGTGTCTGTCTTCCGGTCCCACCCACACAACCACCCCTAGGTCCATCTTTTCTGTCATCCCTCTGCTCCCCACACCCTCCCCATACTCCGAGCAGTATCAGCTCCCTCAGGGTACCAAACACTAGGTCCTCCAATGCCCTCCACTCTGTCTGCCCTGAGCTGGCCACAGCTGCCCTAAGAATAAGGCCACTGCCTTTTGGTGCTCTGCCCCCTCCCCCCGCCATCACGTCCTGACACCTCTAAACCTATGAGTTCCCACCGCAGGCATTGTGGACAGATTGGACATGTTCTTATGGCAACCGTGACACATCTGAACCTGCCTGGGGAGAGAAAGGGTCAAGGATGTGTGCTGGGAGCAGGTCTGCACACCTGCTCAAGAGCTCTGAAAGGCTATGTTAGGCAAGCATGTTCCTGAAAGTAGGGGCAGTCCTTTTCAGGAGTCTGCCCTTAAGAGGACAGCAAACCAGTGCTGGGCTCCCTTGAGGCAGGAGTGCTCTTAAGGCCCTGCTCCTCAGGACCCTTAAGCACTATTCCCATCTTCTCTGTTAGGATGCCAAGGAGCTTGGAGCTGAACATCTCCAGTCTGGCCCTACTAGCTGCACACATGGTGGCGGGGTATTTACTGCGTGTCTGAGGCCATCCACAGGCTCCCCTGATAACTCCTTGTTCTTCCTGAAGCTCCTACCATGTAGGGAAGTTTCTTAAATAAGGCTGGGGAGAGGCCCCTGGGTTAACATCATGCTGGGAAGAGGAAGAGAAGACAAAGAGAAACTTGAGATGAGCTGGGCTCAGGGAACCGTCTAGTCCTGTAGACAGCTCACAGACAAAGCCCAGGACAGTCAGTCGACAATTTGCACAAGTCCCCAAACTCTAGAAAGCTCTATCTTGTTTTCTGTTCCTTTTTCCTTCAGTCCTTAGAGTAGCATCCCAGACCCCAAAACGGGAATGCAGCATCTGACTCAATGTCTGGCCGGCTCATAGCCTCAAAGGCCGCCGTTCCCTGCCCAGTTCTCAACCCTGCCCCCGCGGCCCTCAGCTCACGGCATATCTGGGGTGGGCCAAGGGTCAGGCCCAGAGCACAGCGGCGGTGCCCAGCCTGCCGGGGGAACCGTTGCTTTTCCATTTCTTTTCCCGCTTCAGGAGCTGGGTGGAAAGTACTGGATGCTGTCTTCATGAAAGACTGTCCCACAGTCCTGTGTCTGGGTACTGTGCTATTGCCACCCACCACTATCTTCTGTACTCTATACGTTTGCCCTGTGGGTCATGGACACAGTGACCAGGTTAATTACATCTGTGTAATAAAGTGAGCATTTGATATGAAGGCTCTGCTGTGCCTCCAGGCTGTTGCGCACACCCGATCACCGTGTTGAAAGATGTACAGACAAGGGTGGGTATGGCGTTCTATTGTAGCAGAGAAGACTTGGGGCACACAAAGTGGTGGTGGTGCGATGGGGGGGGGTGTTCAACACCATGTACCTGTTGCTATATCCTTGGTAAGTGGAGCCCATCTTGGAAGGCTGGGCCTTAGGGACTTCTGGAAAGCCTTGGGCCCCAAAAAATGACCCTGAGTTTCAAGGGTCATATGGTTAGTGACTGGTTTACCACTGGGGCCAAGTCCTTTGAGCTGTCCATGTGAGGGAGTCCGTGGGACCTGGCTGAGGGGAACACTAAAGACCTGGGGGACACTGACACCTGAGGGACACTGAAGCCTTGCTGGTGACATAGGATCTGAGAGAACACTAAAGGGCTACTGAAGACCTGAGAGGACACTGAGGGAATTCTGGAGACCTAGAGGAAACTAAAGACATAAGGGGACACTGTGGATCTGATAAAACACTCAAGAGACACTTAAAACCTGGGAGAACACTGAGGACCTCAGAGTGGCACAGCAGAGAGACCCATCATCTCTCAGTGTGTTCCTGTGGCAGCTGTGTCCTGGCTAAAGGGGACTCTGTCTAGAACCAGACACTGGCCACAGTGCTTCTTCAGGCTGCCTGGAGGAAGCGACTGCCATTAATACTGTCCCAGCTTGGAACACAGTGTATTTTTGAAGGCTTTGTTGGGAAGGCCAGCATCAGGGCATGGGGGGGGGGGCGGTTAAGCCAGGTGCCTGGCTAGAGCCCTACTGGGCCTGATGTGTCAGCGAGCTCAGGATAGCATTGGGGGGGTGGGGGGGTGGAGGGTGACATGGTTTTTCCACTGCAGACACTGAGCTCAGAGCAGGGACTGGGCTCCATCCACATGGCCTTGGCTTGGACACAGCCTGCCATGTCCCGACCTCCCATGTGGAAGTAAAGACTTTGGTAGGACCCCAACAGAGCTTCACAAAGAGGTAAAAGACAGCAGTGACCACTTGTCTAGCCTGTCCTCCGCGGCCAGCTTGTTCTCCGCGTAGACAGAGGACATCTACCAGGGAGGCCTAGGGAAGCAACTGGAGCAGGACTCAGGAGAGGCCAGTGGCCACTCAGTCTCTGCTCACACTACTTTATTTCAGGTCACGTGACTATTCCACACAGCCCTTCCCTTATGAGGCATGGGAGCCATAGCAGTTTTTATTACTGTTGAGTTGCTTGTGACAGGACCTCACTCTGGAGCCCAAGCTGGCCTGGAACTTGTGATCTTCCTGCCCCAGAGGCCCAAGTGGTAAGCATAGGCGCCAACCACCACATGAAGCACGACACAGTTCTCAGCCCCTTTGGAGACTAGAGTGAGGCCATGAGAAGTCAGGCTAGAGGCCAGAAGCCCACATTTCCTGGAGCTGCGACAGCCGCGGCTGCCTGTCCCCACCTCTGCCCACCCAAGGATGTGGCGGGGGATTGGGTGTCAGCCATCAAACAACACTTAAACAATGTAGCTCACTAAACCCTATCCCAGCCCAGATTCTCAGGGAGGTTCCGCTGGCTAGCCTGGGGGCTGGGTTTATGTGTGGCTATGGATCCAAGGACGTGGAGTCACCTGAAAGTCCCTGTAGAAACCTCTTAGTGTCACGTTGACATGCACAGCTGGCCCCAAGGCTCAGCAGAGAAAGCTCGAGAAACACCAGCTCCTGTGTCTAGCCAAAAGCCAGGGATATGCTAGATCTGCCCTGCTTCCGGAAGGCCTGGAAAGGAGAAATGGATGCAGGCTGGCAGCGGTCCTGGGAGGTGAGCTGGAAACAGCTGCACCTGCCTGCATCAGCCAAGTATCCGTCACCCGATTGGTACAGTTCAGCCTGGGCCTCCCTTGTGACAAAGGAACCAACCGTCTAAATACTGCCCGAGTTTAATAGGCTCCCATCTAAAAGGTGCCCTGGGTAGGGGTGGGGGTGGGGCAAACTCATGGTTAGGGCAAAACATGGAGCCTTGGCCTGGATGAGCCCAGGCCTGAACCCTTAGCCCTCCAGGGGCCTTGCTCAAACTGACCCGGTGTATACAGACACCCACAGTACCACCCTTCCCTGAAATCTATTCTTTCACCACTGTAATTAGGTAACTTGACCAAGATCTGATGGTTGATTAGGGCCTATCATTTCAAAGGCATGGTCATGACATGCGCACACCAAAGGACAGGTGAGCTCACAGCATAGCCAAGCTGGTGTAAGTAAGGCCCACTTTGACTTATCCACCCTTCTCTAAATGTTTTAGGGGTGCAGCTGGCGAAGAGGACAGAAAGGAGACCTACAACCTTTGACCCCTCTGGTCAACAGCCAACCTTTGACCCCTCTAGTCAACAGCCTAGCCCCAGCTGGGAGGGGCTTCTTATGTTTTAATGCTTTAGTGGAAGCAGCTGGTCACGGGGAGGATTTAAAAGTGTGGGCCAGCGGGCAGCTGCAGCTGCAGTGGTGAGCAGACCTGAAGAGCGAAGGTTTGTCCAGCCAGCCCTCCTCACATAACATGTGGCCCCTCCTAAGCAATGATCTCTTCCAACCCCCCACCGAAGCCTGGCTCCAGACGGTCTCCTCAGATCCTGAGGCCCAAGGCTGGGGGGCCTGGGGTGGGAACGAAAAGACCACTTTGGTGCCAAAGGCTGGAAATGCAACAGAAAGGGACAAGGAAGCTGAGGAAAATGAAGACGCAGGCTTCCTGCTGTCCTTGCTGGAGCCGGAGAACCTCAGCAAGTCCCTAGTATACCACCAGGTAGTGTCCTGTCATTCTGATCCACGGAGGCAGGTGTGGGCCTGGGTGTGGGGTGAGGGGCCAATGCTTCAGGCCACAGGGGCCTCTCTGACTAGGGGAGTTTGTCCTGGATGGGAGAGGTGTCAGGGCCTTCTGGGGCCTGAGCTTCTAGTCCTGAACTGTGACTACAGTAAGAACAGGGCGAATCTAGGTCATCTCCAGTAGCCACGGCTCTCTGCTGGGGCTGGGTGGCCACACCTGCCTTCCATTTCTAGAAGAGTCTGTAGGCCACCTATCCCAGCTTACTGTGGGATGGCCAACAGGAACTGGAGGCCATCAAGCTAAAGCTGTGGGCCATGGAGCATGCTGAGGCCCTGCCAGAGCCACCCTGCCTACCGGGAAAGGCCACAGAGGAAGAGGGGCCTGAGGTCACACAGCTGCTGAGCCCTGAGGCCGTGGGTAGGAACCTGGGACCCTTGCTGACCCTGTCCCCAGATGGCAGATAGACAATTGTCCTTCTAAGCCCTTGACCACTCAGCTAAGACTCTTAAACCCCACCTGCTCTCAATGGAGAAACACTCGGCATGGACGCTGTGTGCGGACTATTGAGGGAGCACTCTCTATTGCTCCACGGCATCAGGCTTTGCAAATCCACAGTGTGGTGATCCTGGAAGCATGGGTGACCTTCCCCGGGGTCCTGAGGAATGGGCTCCTCAACAGGCCCTCCTCTTGGTCCTGGGGTTCTCTCTCTACAGGCTCCTGCTTCTCTGGGACCCCTAAGAAAAACGTGGAGGCTGACCACAGATCTGTCTATGTGGGCAATGTGAGTAACAGAGAGGGGAAGCCGCAGCCCTCCTGTGGCGTCTGGCTCCGGTTAGGTTATTCGGCTGGACAGACGCCATCAATGGCGTCCCTGGATGGGGCTGGATGTGAGCTTGAGGAAGGAGGATGTAGGCTTGTAAACTCGTGTCCCCAAGGCCAGACAAAAAGGAAGATCTGATGCTAGTCGCAGCAGAGGAAAGGCGGGGCAAACCCCACGGTGGTGAGTTGTGCCCAGTCCTTGACCCCTCAGCTGAAGGGGAGGTCAAGCACTCTGGTTTCTCAACATGAGCTGAAATTGGGAGTCCTGTGAGATTTACTGCTTTTAAACCGCCCGCACATCTGGCGTGAGCTAATACCTGGGACACAACCAGCTGTCCATATAGGAAGCACTTGACTGTCTCTCAGCGATCAACCCTGGGAGGGAGGGGATAAAGGCTCAGTGCATTCCCAGCCAGGGGCCAACTAACCTTGGGGGGCCCTCCAACCCCTCTCTGCCACATCCGCCTCAGCAGGAGGTGGCTGGAGAGAGTGCAACACTTACGCCCAGGTACCTTTTCTGAGGACAGGTGGACTACGGAGGGTCAGCTGCCGAGCTGGAGGCCTACTTCAGCCCCTGTGGGGCGATTCACCGGGTCACCATCCTGTGTGACAAGTTCTCTGGACACCCCAAGGGGTCAGTGTAGGGCTACAGCAGGCTGGGCAGTGTGGGTGCGGCTGGGCACTCGCTCTTTGTCCCACCACTGCCTGCTCCATCCTCCCTCAGATATGCATATATAGAGTTTGCGGCCCAGAGCTCTGTCCAGGCTGCAGTGGACATGGATGAGAGCACCTTCCGAGGTCGGGTCATCAAGGTATGTTTTCCCAGGTGTCTCCATGCATCTCTGGGCCACCACCTCCGAGCTTTGCTTGCACATTAATTCACAAATCATTCAGCAGGCTCAGAGAGGTTGGAGTGCCTGCCCCAGGATGAGTAACCACCCAGCATGGCTCTTTGGGCATCTTAGCTGGGTTGGACATTAGTCAGATGGAGGGCGGGGCTTGGGTGTGGGCGTGGCTTGGGGAGATGAGCCAGACTCCTCTGCAGGAAGATTCTGGTCATAACCAGGTACCATGTGATCACAGCTGCATCCAAGTGAAGGCGGAGGGATAGTTTCAGCCTACATGTGTATCTCAAGGTCAAGAACCCCAAGCCTTGGTCTCAGCCTGGGGCCTGGCTTCAGGCCACCCTGGAAGGGTGCAGAACAGTGTCTTGGACTGTGGCATGGGTTCCATCCATCCAGGTGCTTCCCAAGAGAACAAACTTCCCAGGGATCAGCTCCACAGATCGTGGCGGGCTGCGGCGAATACACGTGGGCAGTAGGGCCCCGCCCTTCCCGCACAGTAGCTTCCATCGAAAACCTCGGTCCAGACTCCATGGACAGAGCAGGTAAGTGGGTCCAAGTGGGTGTATGAGTTTGGAGATGTGAACAGTGGGCATCCTGGATCCTGACCCTGATGCTGGCTATGGTCAACCTGCTCAGGGTCTTCCTAAGGAAGGACTGGTGTTCCCTCACATGAACCGTAACTGGTCAGGACACTTGGGAAGGGACTGAGGGCTCACGGTTCCTACCAGCCTGGACAGGCTGTGTGTAACCTCCCTACCTGGTAGGGCTACTCCTTGCTGGTCACAAGGGCTCTGCAGGTGACAAGCATCCTTGCCATGGAGGGTGAGATCCACAGCAGGTCCCTCTGGCCTGAAGCATAGGCTAATGAGTCCAAGTAAGGCTGTTGCTGAGCCCAAGGGCCAGGTGTGGCAAATTCTAACCCCTGGCCTCCCTCCTCCCCTGGAGCCATCCCCTCAAGAGTGCGGGGAGCCCGAGAAGGTGCCCCACCACCACCACACAGTTCCTGAACAGCTTGGTGGTGACCTTAACCCTTGCCCTGGCATTTTCCAACCCTATCCCCTCTGAAAACAACTATCTTTGTCCCCCACTCCCTCCCTGCAGGGGCCGTGGACGCGCCTTGCTGTGGTTTTCACCATATTGAAAGGATAGCCAGTTCAATTCAAAGCGAGACCAGAAGCTGGGTCAGGAGTAAAGAGCTGTCCCCCACTTACTCCAAACTGGTCTTCAAGCCTGGCAGCCCACAAGGGCCTTTGGGAGTACCTGTAGACCCCCAGGTCCCAGTGGAAAGGCATAAGGCAAGAAGATGCATAGGGCAGGAGTGGGAGGGGAGGCCCAGGGTAAGCTTGGGTTGGCAGGCATACTCAAGTACTTTTAAAGAAAAATAATAGCCATGTGTGTTACTAGTAAAACATAAATTATTATTAAACTTGAATATATTTTAAGAGCACGCAGCAAGTCTCATTCCTTTTCTCCCCCCAAGACAAAGTTTCTTTGTGTTAACAGCCCTGACTGTCCTGGTCTCACTTTGTAGACCAGGCTGGCCTCGAACTCACAGAGACCCACTTGCCTCTGCCACCCAAGTGGCCTGTGCCATCATAACTGGCTAACAAGCCTCATTTCTTTTTGTTTGTATTTTGTTTTTGTTTTTCTTTTTTTGTTTGTTTGTTTTTCAAGACAGGGTTTCTCTGTGTAGCCTTTGCTTTCCTGAACTCGTTTTGTAGACCATGCTGACCTCGAACTCACAGTTATCTGCCTGCTTCTGCCTCCCAAGTGCTAGGATTAAAAGCACCACTACCCCCCAGGTAAGTCTCATTTCTGGATTCTCCCTCAGACACAGGATTACACTGCACCGTTCTCCATGGGACTCCACAGAGAGGGTGGTAATGGGATGTGGCATGAGTCCAGAAAATGGGGTTCTGGCTCTGTCTTACGACTCAACAAAACGTGAGCAAGTCTGCCTTTGTGCCCCAAATTGGCTCTCTGGACTTACCAGGACTTTACCTCCACCCTGCCCTGGAAGGTATCTGAACTGGTCAATTCAAGAAACAGAAATGAGGGGGCTGGAGAGATGGCTCAGAGGTTAAGAGCACTGGCTGCTCTTCCAAAGGTCCTGAGTTCAATTCTTAGCTACCATAGGATGGTTCTCAACCATCTATTATGAGATCTGGTGCCCTCTTCTGGCCTGCAGGTGTACATGCAGGCAGAACACTATACCTAACAAATTTGTTTGTTTTTGCTTTTGTTTTTCGAGACAGAGTTTCTCTGTGTAGCCTTTGCTGTCCTGAACTAGCTTTGTGGACCAGGCTGGCCTCGAACTCACAGCGATCCACCTGCCTCTGTTTCTGGAGTGCTGGGATTAAAGGTGTGTGCCACCATGCCCAGCAATAAATAAATCTTAAAAAATAACAAAACAAAACAAAAAACCAGAAGTGAGATGGGCAGTAGTGGTGCATGCCTTTAATCCCAGCACTCAGGGATATATAAGACTTAACAGGCTGGAGAGATGGCACTGTCTGCTCTTCCAAAGGATCCGGGTTCAATGCTCAGCACCCACATGGCAGCTCACAATTGTCTGTAATTCCAGTTTCAATGGATCTGACACCTTCACACCAATACACATAAAATAAACTTTAAAAACACTTTTTTTTTAAAGCCAGATGTGGTGGCATACACCTTTAATCCCAGCACTCAGGAGGCAGAAGCCAGGTGGATCGCTGTGAGTTCGAGGCCAGCCTGGTCTACAAAGTGAGTCTAGGACAGCCAAGGCTACACAGAGAACCCCTGTTTCAAAAAAACAAATAAATAAATAAAAACATTTTAAAAAATAATTAACTCCAGAGCCGGGCATACTGAGAGGCAGAGAGAGGCAGGTGGATCTCTGAGTTTAAAGTCAGCCTGGTCTATAGGGTGAGTTCCAGGACAGCCAGGGGTGTATACAGTTAAGACCCTGCCTCAAAACAACTCCGGGAGTATCCCAGACTTCCCAGTGGGCCACAAATCCAACAGTGGGTGAGGCGTGAGACAAAGATGTGAAGAGGAGAGGCAGAGCCTGAGGTGAGGTCTGTAAGTCAGAGGTTGGAAGTTGCCATAGCTCCAGGAGCTGGCGAGGACCTAGAGTAGATTCTCTCTGGGCCTGCAGGAAGCAGTGCTCCCTCCAGCTACTGTGTTACAGGCAAGTCCCTTTGTGGTACCCTTAGGGTGGCCCCATGAGCCTGGAGAACCTCATTTTCCTCTGAAGTGATTGGGTCTGTCCTGACCAGGCAGTAACGAGTGCCACCTAGTGGGAAGATGGTGAACAGCGAGGGACTCCCCAAGGGTGAAGCCTGCCCATCTTCACATGCCAGCTTCAGGACAGCCAAGCCCCTGGCCCAGGTCTCCTGGCAGGATATTTACTGCTACTTTCCCTGAACCTTGGACACCTCCCCGCCAGGGATGGCCTTGCTCTTGACAGCATTGCTGTCACCTCAGTTCAGTAGCTCCTGGTCCTTTCCTGGTATACACAGCAAGTTCTCTTCTTGGGAAGGGCCCAGGAGACCTTCCTTTACCATGGACCCAGGGCTGTCTGAGCCAAGGACAACAGGCTGGGGCACCTGCACGGTAGTGAGAAGCCTATTGCTGCTGCAGCCCAGCCAGTGTCAGACCTTGGGCTTCCTCTCCCACAGTACAGGGCGACCCTGGGTCTGTAGGATAGTACCAGGAAGTGCCAGTAAAGAAGACAGGCAGCTGATGGCCCCACAGATGCCTGCAGTAAGTCACAAGCTAACCAGAGCTGCCATCTTGGCCCCGGAGCGGACGGCCTGCTTCACAATAGGCAGGCAGCGACCATGGTCTCCGAGGCCAACCTCAGGATGGAGCTCACCTGCCAATCTGATGCCCACATCCAGGCAAGTGGATTGCATTACATGCTTTGTCTACTAGAGCTTGGTAGTGAGAAGACTGGCACACACACAAACACAACCTGTCAGAAACCCCAAGCAGGAGCGAGCTGCATTTTATTGTCTCTCATATGAAAAGCTGATGTGAGCATCCAGGGCTGGGCCATCAGCCCACACTTGGCTCCTTTCCGTTCCATCCTCACGTCTGCATGGCCTCATTCTTCATGTTCTCAACAGGGCTGCCGAAGTGCCCACCATTACGCTCAAGTTCCAGGCAGGAAGAGAGCAGAAAATCTTGAGTGCTCTAAGCTCGGCTGGACCTACTCCTGCAGGCTTCTCTCCGAACCACGCTTTCACGCCTCAACTGCCTGCCCTGGTGTGAAGGGGAGGAGAACAAATGGCACTTAGCCAAGTTTCTCCAGCAAACCTAAGGCTCTGTCTGTAAGGAGGGAGGGGGGAGCCCTGGGGAACAAGATGGTAGGGTGACCTCCCTTAAAAACTCAAGATCCCATGATCCCGTCTCACTGCTGTTCGTTCCATCCCTTGCCAAGCCCAACCTCCTGCTAAAGCCTTTAACCCAAGCATATCTGGGCTCCGTGTCAGCCAGCGGCCTGTTGAACTTCTCAGCCCAACTTCACCTGCCGCTACATTGATCAGGTGGACGGTCTGGCTTCTTCCTGCGCTCTTGGACAAGTCACAGCTTGCTGGGGCCCAGCACGAGACAACTCTTCAGGAAAAGGGGAGATCCTTGCTGATGAACTGGAGGAAGCCAGAGACTCTGAAGACAGCATGGAGCAGCGACATCTGAAGGGGACTCAGACCGGGCAGGTCCTCTAGGCCTCAGCAATCTCCCAGGACACCACTCCTTAGCCACACTGTCCAGTGGCACAAAGAAGCCAGCTTCAGTCACCATCTCCACCTAGCCACAGGGCTTTTTTTTTTTAATTATTTATTTATTTACTGTATATGAGAGCTTCTATCTGCAGAAGAGGGCATCAGATCACATTATAGATAGTTATGAGTCACCATGTGGTTGCTGGGAATTGAACTCAGGACCTCTGGAAGAACAGGTGGTGCTTTTAACCACTGAGCCACCTCTCCAGCCAGGCCATAGGACTTTGATCTGAGGGGAGCCTGGTTTGTCCTGGGGGGGGGGTGCACAACCTAGGAGCAGCATTGGGCACCTGCTGACCTCCATGCTCACTGACAGGAAAGGCCCCTGGAGTTTCTCGTCTGGCACATGGGACGCAGCAGCTGCTTCAGTGCTGTGCTCCATGAGGCGTCACAGGTTTTAGCGCCTCCTAAGGCTAGGGTTGGACACAAGCACTGCACCAAATGCTAGCAATGAGAGTGTTAAGGTCCCTTGCCTAGGAAGGAAGGGATGTGGCTATTTGCCTTGGGTTGCCCCCATCCTCTGGAGCTGGCTCTAGGCTCCCCATACCCTGTATCCTTCTGGACCACCCATCTACTCAGACAACGGAATCCCACAGCCTCCTGTGCTCCGTGTCCTCCTTCACGGGTTATAGTCATAGCTCGCGCAATGCTCCCGAGTCTCTGAGACCAATGAGCAGGTCCTGAGCTGAGGCCTCTCTGCTGACACAGAAGGACAAAGTAGAACTCGTCTTGTGAGGCCTTTAGTAGAAAGGCACAGGGTACATATCCCTGCCCACAGGTTACACTCAGGGAAGGGAAGGGGAATAAATAATCATCGTCCCGCAGGGGTGAATACAGGCTTCTCTTCCGGGTCACTGGGGCAGAGGTCCCGCTCAGCAGACCTGGATCATCATCGAAGTTACCATGTTATCGAAAGCCCTGAGAAGAGAATCAGGGTTAGAGCAGGACAGGCTGCGGCCCTGCCCTCTGCTGGCAGAGTCTGCCACTGCCCCACCAGGTCCTCAGGACTCTGGGGCTTTTCTAGGGTCTTGGGAAGCAGAGTGCACACACACACCCTCATTGGGCTGTGACACCCACCTCCTGACTCTACAGTTCCTGCACAGCCCCCACAGGCCTACTCTTCCATAGATTTTCCCCAGAATGCCTCCCAGGGTGTAGGCAGGGGGTAAGCAGTGAGCCCCATGAGCGGGCAGGGCTATTTTTGCCCTGCACAGCTTAGGATCTAGGTGGACCCAAATACTTGATGTCTCAGCTAAAGGGCCTAGCTTGAGCCACCTGTCAACAGAAAGGAGCTCCTTGGGAACCGTCCTAAAAGAAGAGGATTCTGGCAGGTGGTTTGTAGTGCCTGCATATGAAGTCCACACCTCCTGATGAAGCCCCCAAATAAGGTCCAGCCAGTTGGAGGAGAGACACCCACCGCCAGCAGAAAAGGCACACCAAGCTACAACAGGAGAACGCTGCCTCCGTAAAGGCTACGGCCACAGTGTGAGCCCTCCTTGCTGAGCCTTCTAAAGATCCTCAGGTACCCACAGACACACCTGGGAGACCAGCTGGGTGAGCCTTGGCCCAGTCTGCCTATGCACACTAAAGCTCTCTGTCAGTGCTGATTTAGAAAAGTGGGGCTGGCTGCTTTGAAGCCGTGGCCTTAGGATGGTACCCGTGGCTCCTTTACTTTCCTAATGACCATCCTGTCAACAGCAGGCCTCCCCCACAGAGACACACACGCACAGGCCCCACCTCGACTGGATGCGGTCTCCAGGGTTGTAGAAGGGGTTGCACATCACGTCGGTGTAGGAGTTATGCAGCTTTCGAAACATCTGAGAGAACAAAAAGCAGTTTAAACGAGCACATGCACGGCGCTGCTGCAGACTTTCGCATTCCAAGTGAGGAAAGGGAAGCAGCAAACACCAACCCCAAACTCTACACACACACACACACACACACACACACACACTTACACACACATACACTTAGACACACACATATACACATACACAAACTTATACACACACTCACACATATATACATAAACACACACACACACACACACACACACACACACACACACTTACACTGCGGATCTCATTGTCTCGAAGGGCTGTGTTGGAGGAATCCACCACCATGACAAACTTCACCTTGGAATTGGTCACATAGCCGTATCTTCACTGCTGGTTAAGGAACATGCTTTGGCCCAGGGGCCGCATGACTGCCTATGGCACACGCAACATCACAATCAAGAGCCTGCAAGCCCAGAGAACTCTGTGAACCCTCACTTCAGAGATGCCTAACACCTAGTCTCTAAGGGAGGCGCCGGGGCGGGAGTGGCTATGCAGCAACCATGCAGTTGCACCCCTGAACTGGGCACAGCTCAGCCTCTTTTTGAACTGATACTGGGCCTGGGATGTTAACTGCAAAACCATGGACAGGGTACGCAAATGTCCTTGGATTCTATGGTCTTAATAACTTGTCCAAGCCAGGCGGTGGTGGCGCACACTTTTAATCCCAGCACTTGGGAGGCAGAGGCAGGTGGATCACTGTGAGTTCGAGGCCAGCCTGGTCTACAAAGCGAGTCCAGGACAGCCAAGGCTACACAGAGAAACCCTGTCTTGAAAAAGAAAAAAAAAAAAAAAAAAAAAACTTGTCCAAAGGAATGGCCAAGAGTTCACAGTGCCACGTAAACTGACAACAATACCACGAAACAATTAGCCAATTACGGGGGAAAAACTGTCTAGAGGCCTTTGTTAGCTTCCGGCCAGCTGCCTGCCTGAGCAGCTGAAACCCCTTACAGTTCTTCTCCTGCAGTGTTTCCTCCCCTACCGCGCTGGGTGAGTGGAACCGTGCTGATGGATACACCTTGTAGTCCTCAGTTGGGTAGAGCAGCCCTAGGTAGAGCTCCCTCTGGTCCACCAGTGCTTTGCCCATGGCCGAGATCTTCTCATCGACCACGTCCAGGGACGTGTGCACCATGTAGTGGAACTTGAGCTCACTCTCTGTGGGAGAGCTTCGGATGTACAGAGGGTAATTCTGCAGGAAGAGACGATGACCCACCTAGTGAATTCCAGCTCCCAAGGCAATGGCAAAGCACTCCCACAGTGTGCTCTCAGCCAGCCTGCCAACGACTCCTAGTCTCTGAAATCCACTGCTTAACGCACTGTGGCACACACTGCCTTCAGGGGCATAACCTAACCTAAGGAGGGCTGTGTGCCATCTGCAGAGTGAACAGAGATACAACTGGGTGGCATAGCACTTGCTTGACATGCACCACGGGACCTACGTTCAATCCCTAGTACATAAAAAAAATTGGGGTGGGGGGAGATGGAGAGATAGCTCAGAGGTTAAGGGCACTGACTGTTCTTGCAGAGGTCATGAGTTCAATTCCCAGCAACCTCATGGTGGCTCACAACCATCTACAATATGATCTGATACCTTCTCCTGGCCTGTAGGTGTGCATGCAGGCAGAGTGCTGTATACATAATTTAAAAATAAATCTTAAAAATAAAAAAAAAAAAGAAAGAAAGAAAAATATATTGGAGCCGGGCAGTGGTAGCGCATGCCTTTAATCCCAGCACTTGAGAGGCAGATCTCTGAATTTGAGGCCAGCCTGGTCTACAAAGCAAGTCCAGAACAGAGAAAGCATGTATCGAAGAAAAAACGACAACAACAAAAGGGAAGGGGGAGAGGGGGAGGCTGTCTGTCGGTTTGCAGGCCTCACAGTAGTTGGAGTAGAAGGATGCAAGTGACATGAAGGGGACTAGCCTAACGCAAAGAAAAGCGCTTGGATTCTACTAGGCCGACTCGCGACGCAGCCAAGCCTGTATTTAAATCGCATCGGCTAGGCAGCTAGGGGACGGTCCAGAAGGCGGGGCAGAAAGCCCGGACGCGGAAGGTGGCTGAGGCTGTGAAAAGAAGCTCTAGTAGAGCTAAGGGTGGAAGGCTGCAGCGGCCAGCTAAGCTTCCTGGTGGGTCTCAAAACCCAGAGGCCGCGGCCAGCAAGCTGGCGGCGGATAGCTGGCAGCTGGCAGCGAGAAGAGGCAGAGGGATCCTGATCACAGGCTCGGATGAGGCTTGGGAGCTCAGAGTTGAGGAGATCGAGGGCATGGCTGGAAGGAGGCCCGCCCGCCGCCCGCCGCCCACCGTTCGCAGCCTCACACGCACCTCCTTGGCGATCACCGCGATGCACACCGCCATATTGGCAGGCCGTGCCCCGCATCATGTGACCCGAGGTGGTGGCAAGCCCCGCCCACTCCCCGCCACCTTCCGCTATCGCTCAGACCCCGCCTCTCCCTGCCGTGGCCCCGCCCTGCCTCCCAGGTCCGGCCTTGATCCCGCCCCGACGCCCTTTCCCGTAAGGCCGAGCCCTCTGTCACTCAGGCGGCCTAAGTCCCACCTCTCCCTCTTCTTTTCTCCCGCCCCTCCTCTCCTCATTCAGTCATTAGGGCCTGTTCTGCCGTCCACCAGGAACCGCCCGCGGGCTTGGGCTCGGTTGCCATGGCGACATATGCCACAGCAATCCGGGGCCAGCAGCTGCTGCTGGTACTGAGTGTTCTAGGACTCTTGGCCAAAGATGCGCCGCAACCCCCCAACATAGTGCTGCTGCTCATGGACGATGTAAGTGGGGCCGCGCTGCGGGAGGGACAAGGAAGACACAGGGCAGCCAGGAGGCGAGTGAGTGGTGACCCGAGGGAGGCCCAGACCCTGGTGTCACGTTCCTCTTACTGTTTCCGCAGCCGGGGGCGGGGGGGGGGGGTTGGAGGGGTGAGGGTGGCGGGATTGCATGGTGTTCAAGGTGGCTCTTCTCCCCCAATTCTCCCCGCCCACGAGGTGGAGGTGGCCAATCCTCTGCCCCTCATAAGGTGGCCCTGCCTCTGTGCCCACCAGCAGCCTGGGCCTCTGGGGAACTCTCACCAAAGTCAGGCATGGAAGAGCTAAAAGTAATAATGTCACCTGAGGGAGCAGGTGTCCAGCCTGTGGTCACCTCTAAACTAAGCCCTGGGGCAGATCTGCCTCAGAGTCCCTATCTGAGGGCTCTGTCTCCCTGAAGTGACGTGAAAGCTTAGAAATCAGTCACCGAGAACATTGGGTCAGATAGAAGTATCCAGACTGGACAGGCCCCCTGTCTTCCACAGAAGCCCCACCACAGCGCCAGACACATACTACAGAGTGGCCCCTGTCAGCTGTTGTTAGAACCAGAACCAGAGTCACATCCAGTTAAGGACGATTTGGAATAGTAGGCACCGCAGAGGCCAACCCAGCCCTGCACAGGGCCTTCAGTCCTGTCCTGATCTACACGTAACTCCTTAAAGAAGTGTACATTAGATTAGAGAGGTGCTATGTGTGTAAAATAAGTTGGATTTTAGAGACTCGGCAGGAGAAGAAGAAAGTAAACATATCACTTGATAATGATTTGTTTATTATGAAGAAAACTATATACCTAAAAAGGCCTCACATAGCCGGGCATAGTGGCGCACGCCTTTAATCCCAGCACTCGGGAGGCAGAGGCAGGTGGATCGCTGTGAGTTCGAGGCCAGCCTGGTCTACAAAGGGAGTCCAGGATGGCCAAGGCTACACAGAGAAACCCTGTCTTGAAACAAACAAAACAAAACAAAAAAGGCCTCACATAAATCCCACTACCCAGAAGCCACTGCAGGAAACCCTTTCGAGCTTCCCCTTCTACGTGGACAATGACTGTTCACACACTGGCTGCCCAGGTCCTCTGGCTCCTGTCCTGGTGGCTGATAGCAGCCTTTGCACAGTAATAGCGGCAGTAAAGCTACGTTCCATACACATAGTGCCTTTCAGTAGTAAGTTATTTTAGAACCAGATCGTTCTGGCTTGGTTTGTTGGCTTCTTGGTTTGTTTTCCAGAAGTACTGACTACAGATGCTTGTCTGTCAGTTTTTTGCTCTTCTCCTTTCTAAATGACAGCCTGCAAGGAGAGGCCTTCTCTGACACTCCGTTAGCCCACTGAAGACTGTTGAGATAACAGAGGTTGGGTAGCTGGGTTAAGTAGATGTACCGTTAGCCTTCATGTTGCCTCCTTGCTTCGATTTTTGTTTTGTTTGTTTGTTCGCTTGCTTTTTGAGACAGGGTCTTGCTATGTAGCGCTGGCTGCCCTGAAACTCACTCAGTAGCCCAAGCTGGCCTCAAACGGAAGCTACTCATCGCATCTCAGCCTCCCCAGTGCTGGGACTACATGCATGTGCCACCACAGCTAGAGACCTCATGACTTTTTCTTTCTTTCTTTCTTTCTTTCTTTTTAAGATTTATTTATTATGTATACAGTTTGCATCAGATCACATTATAGATGGTTTTGAGCCAAAATGTGGTTGCTGGGAATTGAACTCAGGACCTTTGGAAGAGCAGTCAGTGCTCTTAACCGCTGAGCCATCTCTCCAGGCCCCCTCATGACTTTTTCTAATGTGGTGACTAGACAGTATCAAGCCACATGTCAGGCTCACAGTGCATTTGCACTGGGCAGCCCCTGGTGAGAGTGTTGGATAATGGGGTGTGACTAGCGACAGATCACTTTACCTGAAGGTGGTTGGCGAGGAACCCCCACCACCTACCTCCTGGATGCCCTGGGGCTGTGGCAGGACCACCAGGGGTTCTTTAGAGCTGAATCCCAGAACATTCTGCAAAACTTGGGTCTTGTCATGGAGAGACTTTTCATACGAATAACTGAAAAAGAACTTAATTTCAGCCTAACAGGGAGTCCCTGGCTTTACCAACTAGATACCTAGGTCACTCTGGCTTAACGTAGGAAGGTTCCACACTTCCTCTTTCATAGGACTGCTTGCTTTCTGTAAGCTGGCCCCGGGGGGGGGGGGGCCCATGACAGCCTCATGACTCACCTACCATCAGCAATCCCGATGGGACACCAGCTTTGGCTGACTTGGGCCCACTTCTAAGCCGAGCATAAGGGGAGAAGAATATGTTCGACTGCCCAACAGGGAAGCTGAGCCCATGTCTGGAAAGGACACCCTGCGTGGGGAGGCCTCCTGGGTTCATACTTGACCTACTCCAGGGCGCCTGTGCCAAAAGAGGCAGGGATACCTGAAGGTGAGAAAAGTAATAAGATGCCCCCTAGGTAGCAAATCAGAAGGTCCAGCCTCAGCAGTCCCTTCTCTGCAGGCTGCTCCCTTTGGCCTTCAAGGGCTGCCTTTGCCAGACTGGTCGTGTCTGAATCTGCAACAGGTGCTTAGATGTGTCTGGCTCACCCAGGACGACGTGGTGTAGCTTTTTTATTTTCCTGATAATTTGTGTGGGTTCTTCTGGTAACTGTCTCCTAACAATGGCCCCTCTGGCTCAGCTCTGCTTCTCCTGGACCTTACTCCTTCTCTGATCCACCCTTTCCAGTGGTGCAGTCAGTCTTTCTTGCGATTTTCTGATTACCAGGCTTCTCTAAATCCACCTGCATTTTTTCCCCAATTTCTCAGCCAGTGTTTTATAAACAAAATAGCCCAAAATGAGGAAAGGGAGGGAAAAAAAACTACACTAAAAACCGTGCAAGGCATGTGCCTGCAACAGCCTCAGCAAACACCCTGTCAGCTTTTTGAAACAAAGTATCATCCCTCCTTTTCCAGCGGAGTCAAGCCTCCCGTTCTGTCTTTTGTTTGTTTGTTTGGTTTGGTTTGGTTTTTTGAGACAGGGTTTCTCTGTGTAGCCTTGGCTGTCCTGGACTCGCTTTGTAGAGCAGGCTGGTCTCGAACTCACAATGTTCCGCTTGCCTCTGTCTCCCAAGTGCTGGGATTAAAGGCATGGGACACCATGAGAGGCCTCATTCTGTCTTTTAATGTTTCTTTTTTCCTACAAATAGCCTGCCCCAGTTGCCAATTGTAGCTTTTCTTTTTCTTAGGTTTTTTTGTTTGTTTTTGTTTTTTTCCAGACAGGGTTTCTCTGTGTAGCCTTGACTGTCCTGGACTCACTTTGTAGATCAGGCTGGCCTCGAACTCACAGAGATCCACTTGCCTCTGCCTCCCAAATGCTAGGATTAAAGGCGTGCGCCACCACCGCCCGGCTAGCTTTTCTTTTTCTTTTAGCTACTTTGTGTGGGATCTTCTCCACTCTCCTAACAGTGTGTTCTCCGGCTCAGCTCAGTTCTCCTGGTTCAACTGCCTTCTCTTATTTTCGCTCTATTCAATCTCTTCTCAAGGTCTCTTCTCCAGCTGGACTCAATCTTCTTTGTTCCTGCATCAACTGTCTTCTCTGACCCTGCTCTCTGACCCTGCTCCTCTGTCTCCTGGACCCTACTCTTCTGTCAGCTGGACTCTACACCTCTCTCTCAGCCTCTGCTAGCTTTTGTGGGGGAAAGGGAGGGAAGGGGCTGTTTTGAAACAAGGTTTCTCTGTATAACAGAGCCCTGTCCTGGACTCACTCTGTAGAGCAGGGTGGCCTCAAACTCCCAGAGATCCACCTGCCGCTGCTTCCCGAGTGCTGGGATTAAAGGCGTGTGCCACCATGCCTGGCTCTCTGCTGGCTTTTTATATCCTCTCCTGTTCCCAAAAGTCCAAGAGACAATTGACACTAAAGGTCACAGGGTCAAGCAGTTCTAATGACTAAGACTTCCCAAAGAGTCAGGTGACTAGCCATTGGGGATCCTTTAAAGGGCCGGGCACATAAAAGAAATCACACTACAACGTGGCTCCCAGCTCCAGGCTTGGCACTGTCTGACTGTCTGAGATTATCTCTAGCTTAAATTCTTCAGGGACTGCCACTGACTTTGAGCTAGTTGGCTATGGTCCTGTCCTGCTCTGATCATGAGTGTCCAAGGACCATGTTCTAGCTAAGTCCCTTTCCCTGAGAGGCTAGCATTATAGAATCGGGGGAGGGGGATCCCAAAACTAGCATACTATACAGGACCTAATCACCTGCCAGTCACATTAACTTACAAAAGACTCCACACCCTGTCCAAAGTGTTACAGCCAGCATAAGAAGCTGGTTTGTGCAAAAGTACAGCATAATTAGAGTGTAACTGCAATTCCTTACCCCCTCACAACTCACAGTGCAAGCCCTGCCTTGCAGCATGATACGTGGCTGGTTGTTCCTCAAAGTATACTCAGATCTGCCTGTCTCTGCCTCAGAAGTGCCGGGATTAAAGGGTTGCGCCACCACCACCCTTGTGCTTAGTGAGATAAAATTCACAGAATATCTCTCTTACACTGTGGATTTCATAAGTTGATTGATTTTTTTTTTTTCTTTTTCTTTTTTGAGACAAGGTTTTTCTGCGTAGCCTTGGCTGTCCTGGACTTGCCTTTTAGACCAGGTGTTACAGTAAAAATATATCCGTTCAGCCTGTGGTAGCTAAATAAAGACACAGAGTCTGAAGCTTACTTTAAAGCTACCAGCACAACATGCCCGGCAGAATCTAAACTGATGCAAATCGATTCCTAAACTATGGCAAACAAACTGCTCTAAACGGATATGTAATACATACACCCCAGGCATCTGCCACTAAGATGCTTGTCTGGCCATTCTCCCCTTAGTCCTCCTCTCTGTCAACCTCTCTCCTCAACTGCCAAACTCCTCATTCTCCCTCCGCAGGTTCCGCCTTCCTGTCCCTCCTTCTGCCCAGCTCATTGGCTAAACAGCGCTTTATTGACAGTTCTTACATCCATTCACAATACCTCCACAACCAGGCTGGCCTGGGACTCACAGTAGCTCACCTGCCTCTGCCTCCCTAGTGCTGGGATGAAAAGAGTATGCCACCACACCTGCTATATAGGTTGATTTCTGTCTGTCTGTCTGTCTGTCTGTCTGTCTGTCTTTCTTTCTTTCTGTTTGTTTGAGACAGGGTTTCTCTGTGTAGCCTCGGCTGTCCTGAACTCGCTCTGTAGTCCAGGCCGGCCTCGAACTCACAGAGATCGCCTGCCTCTGCCTCTCAGTTGCTGGAATTACAGGATGCGCCACCACACCCTGCTGTAAATTGATTTCTTAACTCCTGATAACTGAAGGGTGGGAAGCAGCATGCTTCTCTTCAGAGAAAGAACTGACGTCATAAGGAATAGGTTACACAAGGAGTAGAACGTACAGCTGGCCTGCTGTCCTCAGGAAGGCTATTATGGGATGTTGCCTTCGGTGGGCACTGGAACCTGGGTATCCCCACGCTGGGAAGAGTGGTTTCCTGCACCTAATCTGCGCTTATAGGTGTCTTGTTTTATGTGGAACACCATCTCCCCTTTTCCACCATGATCTTGCTCTGGTTTCTCCTTGACTCCTCAGCCCGTGTGATCTCTATGGTAAGAAGTTAAATAAGACACACAGAACATAGAGTAAGAGATAGGGCTGGAGAGGTGGCTCAGCGGTTAAGAGCACTGCCTGCTCTTCCAGAGGTCCTGAGTTCAAGTCCCAGCACCCACATGGTGGCTCACAGCCATCTATAATGTGGTCTTCTGGTGTGTAGGTGTACATGCAGATAGAGCTTTCATATATACATAAATAAATAAAATTTTAAAAAAGAGATAGGTAGAATTTATTACAAGCCTATAAGCTGCTGCTCCCAATGGTGAGAGTTGAGAATGGCCACAGGGGCCACCGTAGAGCAGAACATACTCAAAGAATGAGAGTGGACAGTAGCCAAAAGGACACTGCAGAGCAAAGTCCTCGTGGTCATCGGAGGTAGATATGGCTGAAAGTCGGGGCAGGTTCCCTGGCCTAGTGCCTGGGTTGTCTTTCTTTCTTTTTTTTTCTGGGTTGTCTTTCTGCACAGCCCTCCCCAACACGGGCAGCTGAACAGAGCACAGAAGGACAAACACAACCCAAGTTAAAGTAAGTTTTAGTTCAAGCCAGATGTGGTGACACACACCCGTAATCCCAGTACTCGGGAGGCAGAGGCAGGCAGATCTCTGAGTCTAACCAGCCAGCCTGGTCTACAGAGTGAGTTCCAGGACAGCCAGGGCTACACAGATAAACCCTGTCGAAAGAAAGAAAGAAAGAAAGAAAGAAAGAAAGAAAGAAAGAAAGAAAGAAAGAAAAAGAAAGAAAGAAAGAAAGAAAGAAAGAAAGAAAGAAAGAAAGAAAGAGAGAGAAAAAGAAAGTCTCCATTCCAACTAGATATCCCTCCTCCAGACATGTCCAACCTGCAGCCACATTCAGCAAGGACAGCCATAAATTTCGCCCAACCCAAGAATCATAAGCTTACTTAAAACATATTGTAGTGATTTTTAAAAACTGATTATAGTTCTCAAACATGAACTTTGCAAAAGACAACTTATCACAAAAACAAAAACTGTTCATGCCTAGATCTATTAATGTCATGACTCCACTGGGGTCATAAATACAACTCTGGTCACATTCTAAGAACCAGTGATCAGTCCCACAATTCTGGGTTTTGAGATTTTGCAAGCTGATTATGAGGTGAGGATCCATCCCCAATAACTTCCAAGCCTGCTAATATCCAAGTAGTCATCTAATGCCCCTGTGTATCTATGTATCTTGGTGTGTGCCAAGTCCAAGGTGCCTTTATGACCAGCCCAAAGGGAGAACTCTGCATGCTAAGCCTCTTCCGAGCTCCCTGGATGATTCCACCCACGTGTGCCATCCAAACCTGGCCTTGGGGGAAGTAGGCTTGTAGCATACAGGCTTGGGGACAGGACTCTGGAAGCTGGCTGGCATGGACCTCCCAATACCACCCTATGCATCCTTGCATCCTCACACTTGCCTGGTTTTCTGCTTGCCATCTCTTCACTGCGACAAGAGCCAAAGCTGGAGTTGACTGCATGTCTTTCCTCCAGTGAAAGCTTTCCACCGTTGGCCCAAAGCACAGTTCTCATCTCACAGGGAGTAAGTTTATTCTGAGCTGGTCTGAGTGATCATGCCCTAGAAACACGGGTTTGGGTCTCCCCAAATAACATTCCAATATGGGATGAAATGAGGTCATGCTATGGGCTCCCGGTGGCCATGAATTTGGAGACATACTATTCCACCCAGCCAGCATCAATTTATTCACCCATCATCTGGTCGCTACTTGGACTGGCTCTCGCCCTTGTTGTTGCCAGGGATGCTCATGTAGTCTTGGAGCCTGGGTTTCAGTTCTGTGAGGTCCACTGAGCCAGGCTGCCACGCCCTGTGGCTCTAGGCTAAGCTTTCAGAGGAACCTCTCCACTTGCTTTCGAAATCTAAATTTGCATAACAACTTTATGTTGAAAATAGATGTGTGTTTTTAGACACTGAAACTCTAGGAGCACACACAAAGGTTGATCTCAGCTGGTGAGGAAGGCACAGACAATGGTCAAACTATCAGGTGAGAGGTGAGAGCCAGCCAAGTCTGCACAAGCCTTGGAGTGGCTGGTGGAAGCTGCCAGGGTTTGGATGGGCTCTGTGGCTCTTCCTTGTAGCAAAAGAGCCATTTGTTGAAAGGGTTCATTCCTAGTCTCTTTGATCTTCCCTGCAGATGGGGTGGGGTGACCTAGGTGTGTATGGAGAACCTTCCAGAGAGACCCCAAATTTGGACCGGATGGCTGCAGAAGGGGTGCTTTTCCCTAACTTCTATTCTGCCAACCCTTTGTGCTCACCATGTAAGTCTCTGCTGCCCTCCCCCGCTTGGGACCCAGTAAGCCAGCAGAGTCTGGCACATCTGCCCCTCCAGCCCTACTCTCGATAGAACAGAGCCTTTTCTCAGGTATCAGGAAGGCCGCAGGTGTAAAGAGGCCTTTGTTGCTGATCACACTGGCCCCTGATTCTGAGCCCTCTGGCCGCCATAGGTTTGAAACTTATTAGAGCCTTTTAAGGGCAACAGCCTGCCCCAGCTTCTGCTATCTGCTTCCCAGCAAGCCCAGATCACTCCACCCCAGGGGAGAGCTGATGTCTGTCTCCCAGAACTGTCACACTGTCCTCAGAGTTCTGTCTGCACTTCCTGGTCACAGGACATGGGTGTAGTGGAGAGACAGTGGGGCCATGTCCTCTTCCAAGGAATGTCACCCCTACTACATTGATGTTTACAGAAGAGCTGGCAGTAAGAAAGAACAGTAGATAAGATGAGGGGTCAGTAGGAGGCAGGCCACGTGGCCTACAGTCTTATGGCTGCACCAGGGACAGAGTTGAGTAGCAGCGATCAGCTATATAAATCTCCATCCGTCAGCAGGCTGTTGTGCCATCTCCCAGTGCCCAACTTCTACAATACAGAAGCTGGAGGGGATTTAAACATAGCAGGGCAGTGGTGGCACACGCCTTTAATCCCAGCACTTGGAAAGCAGAGGCAGGCAGATCTCTGAGTTCAAGGCCAGCCTGGTCTACAGAGTGAGTTCTGGGGCAGCCAAGACTATACAGAGAAACACAACAGTTCAGTGTCAACCAGATTCATGACAGACACATCCCAGGAAGTGCACACATGGGAGGCACTGCAGAGCGGGCTGAGGGTCCTGCTGGATTTGTCTCAGTGTCTGTTTTTATCCTTTTATGCAGCCAGGGCAGCCCTGCTCACGGGACGGCTGCCCATCCGCAATGGCTTCTACACAACCAACTCACACGCAAGGAATGGTATGCCACCCCACCCCCACCCCACCCCCGGTCCTTCAGGTACCTCTGTCCATACTAGGGAAAGCTGGTGTCCTAGGCCTCAGTGTGAGAGGTTTGGGGCCTGGAAGGGTAAATAAAGACAACCTGAAGCAGAACCAAGTACCACAGTGCAGATCCCTTGTCACAAGCTTCCTCCTTGAGTCAGCCCTACGAGAACAAAGCTAGTGCTGAGGCACCTCAGTTGTACCACACAGCATCCACCCACCACCCTCAACCTGTTCCTGGGCCACTGCCTGGCATGGCTCCTTTTCCACTGGAAAAGCTATGGGGTTTCAGGCCAGGGAGGGAATGTTCTAGAAACAAGCTCAAGAGCTTTGGGTGGAGTCTCTAGGGATAGGGTTCCAGATGAGATGGGATTTCAAGTGGCCGTGGAGAAAAGAAACATGGGAAAAACCAAGATCATAGCCTTTAGGGAACAGCATGGTGTCAAATGGCAAACCAGGCTGGAGAGGTGAGAGACAGGTCTTGGGGTGGGGAGGCTGGGTGGGGGGAGGAGAAAACACCATAACACCATCCCTACCATGGTGCTAACTTGGAGAGTCCTTGGGAACACCCTGGGAAGTGTCCCTGCCCTTCCTGTCCACCTTGATGGACATTGTGCGTGTATTTCTAACGCAGCATTGCTCTTCCAGCTTACACACCGCAGGAGATCATGGGCGGCATCCCTGACTCAGAACACCTCCTGCCTGAGCTCCTGAAGAAGGCGGGCTATACCAACAAGCTTGTGGGCAAGTGGTGAGTCCTAGACCTGCCTCCGGGCAACTCTTCCCCGCTGAGCCCTTCGTGGGAGGAGCAGAAACTGGATTCCAGGTCTGTGCGGAATTTTGCAGGGAATTTTTTGGTTTTTGAGGCAAGAACTCTCTGTGTAGCTTGGGATGACACTGGGCTCATGACCCATTGCCTCAGCCTTCCACATCCTGGGATCATAGTTGTGCGGCATCTGTACTCTCTGCAGGGAGCTGTTAAGAACACACATAGTATACAGACATGCGTCCATGCACATAAAATCAAAATAAATAGAAGAAGAACCTGGTGTTTAAAGTCAGGAACTCAGTGGGTGTGGTGGCACCTTTAGTCCCAGCATTCAGGAGGCAGAGGCAGGCAGGGGCCATCATGCTCTGCATAGCAAAGCTACAAAGTGAGAACCTGTCTCAGATAAATAAAATTAAATTAAAAGTTGGGATCTCAAGTCCAGCAGGAAGTGGAGACAGCAGCCTCCGGCAGAGCTGTGTCGGCCAGCGTGGCACTGAGCAAGCACTCAGCACGCCCCCACCTCCCCGCCACTATGCTTTCTGCCATCTCTGCCATCTCCGCCCAAGCCATGCCTGCAGCCACAGTAAAAAGTCGCCAAGTGAGCCAACCTCATTCTCGCACACAGATGAGACAGTTGCCAGCCACCAGAGAGCTACCCACAAAGAAGCAGCTAGGCAGGAGCAGAGGAGCAGCAGGCGGCTGAGTCTGTGACATGAAGCCCTCAAGTCGATAACTGTTTCTTTTGCTGCACTGTTGCCAGTTTCCAGCACTGCCACTCATCTCTTCACACCCTGCAACATCCTGTGATCTCCTGATGGAACCCTCCCTAGCCTGAAACCAAGCAAGCCCCTTCCTTCAGGAAGCCTTCCGCAGTGTTCTGTCCTCTGTGACCTTCCCTTCTCATGCAGCCCCTCACGGCTCCACTTGTACATGGTTTCTCTGAGTCTGTTACCAAGCACAGGGTTGGAGAACCTGGTACCAGGAAATCCAGGTGACCCAGAGGCTGCAAAGAAACATTTGTCACCTTTTAAGCAAAAAAATAAAACCTAGACAGAACAAATAGCTCACGGGCATCGGGTGCCTCCTCACCTACAGAGACCCCAGGCAGGTGCCAAGGAAGTCCAGGAAACTGTGGCAGAGGCAGGCGAGAAAGAGCAAAGGGCTGGAGGCCCCACGGCAACCAGAGATGCCTCTGTCCTGCCTGACAGCTCTCCCAGGTCCACAGCTTCCTGCTGTTACCAGAGCTGGACAGGAAACAAGTGTCTACAGAGCTACCGACCTTCCTGGGTGACCTCTGATAGGAAAGAGGTGACTGAGAGGAGCAGTTCTGGTAGATTCTGAAAGAGGCCAGCTGTGAGAACAGGCTCTCAAAGGCTGCAAGCAGCAGATCTCCAATTAGTCGTCTATGAGCAGGGGCCAGTCTAGTGCTGTCAGCTTAGCAGGACAGCTCCATGTCCTTTACACAGACCTCAGCACTGAAGGTCTGGATTTCATCTCTCTGATCAAGTCCCAGGTGTACAGTCTACTCCGGCAAGTAGACTGCATAATGCACCAGCAGCCAGATGTGGGTGAGTGAGGCTGGAACGCAAATCTCAAGGGACCACCAGCCCACTCCCCAGCCCTGCTCACCTGCTGGTTAGTGCCAACCACTGTTAGGACCAAGTGCATAGAATTACAGCTGTGTCAGGCAGGACACTAGTCATGCTTCTCCTACACAGAGGCCTTAGCATGCTGGACATGGGTACAAGGGTCCTCCCGTCTGCCCTTCAGTGTTTAGAAAGGATCTGGCAGTGGGCCTGAGAGCCTGTGCAACATGGAGCATGTGGTGCAGGCTGCTGCTTAAGGATCTGAGATGTCACTAGCCCTCAAAGGGGTGATCATAGACTGAGTTCGTGGAGGGCAGAGAATACCTCTAAAGGTTCGCTGTGCGCACAATCAGGCACAGCAAGCACTGCAGAGTCAACCATGCTGTGCCAGTCTTCCCTGCACGTGAGGAGACTGAGTCCTAGGCAGGAGTTCTTCCATGAAGAGCAGGTAGAGTAGTTGCTCACCATTACCCAAGACTTCTCAGCTGTCCCTTAGCCCCACCTATGGGATGAGCACACGGTGACCTTGGATCTGTGCACACTGTGCCTGGAGCCTCCCTGAAGCCTTCATCTATAACAGCCTATCCCCAAGTACAGCTGGGAAAAGGACACCCCTTTCACCCACCCCCCTTCCCCCGACACACACACTCAGGGATGCTATGTGAAAAGCCTCTCTGCAGCTGTGTGGACAGTACAGAGAGGCAATTCTGTGTCCAGGGCTGGATGATACTGACACACACAGCATGGTTTGCAGTCAGCGGTAGTCTACCTTGTGCTCTGAAGAGCAGGTGGGAGCTGGGGTCACCAGGAAGGACAGGCTCTGCTTCAGGGGTACCCCAGGACTGCTGAGCCACGGATGTGAGGAGTCGGAGCTGGGATAGCGGCACCTCTCAGTAGCCTTCTGTGGCTACCAGTGATGAAGGGCGTACAGTTAAATGTCCCCAAGAGAACAGGAGGCAGGCTAGGAAAGCATGGGCCATCCCCTGGCTGGCGTGGGCTGTGGAAGGTGGGGCCTCACAGAGAGAACCTGCAGCTTTGCCTAAGGATTTTTACCCAGTGAAGCTTTACTCTGTGGACCCCTCTCATCTCAGAACAGATGAGCCTCGATCTCCAGATAGCTTGTGCTATCACCAGAGTAGCCATAGTGCCTTAGTCTTTCTTTCTTTTCTTTTTTTTTTTTTTGGTTTTTCGAGACAGGGTTTCTCTGTGTAGCCTTGGCCATCCTGGACTCACTTTGTAGACCAGGCTGGCCTCGAACTCACAGCGATCCGCCTGCCTCTGCCTCCTGATTGCTGGGATTAAAGGCGTGCACCACCATGCCCGGCTGCCTTAGTCTTTCTTGTTCGCTCCAATGTCCGTTGGTCCCCTGGGCTCTGAGGATGAGGGTAGAGCCCGAAGCATCATCTTCCCATTCTGCCACCTTCCTGGTGATTCCCTCTTAGTTAGGGGACTATTCTGACTTTTGTGTTAAGAAATGGAGCAGTGACCTGGCTGGCTGAAAACCCAAGAAGAACCACAGACCTTAGCATGTCCCCAAGGGTAAAGAGAGCCAGGAGGAAGCTACTTGAGCCTGGAGATGGCTAAGATGGGCACTTGAGTCCTGCTGGCTTCAAGGCATCTGGAGATTTCTCTCCTCACACCATCCTTCAGGGTTTCTTTCCAGAATTCTGAAGGACTCCTAAACCCTCTTCTATGCCTCATTGTGCCCAAAAGCCATTGGCTGTGCTGGGACACCCTCAGCTGTGCTCAGAAGCCCTTGGCTTTGTCAGGACACCCTCAGTTATGCTTGCATGCCCTTGGGTATGCCCAGAGCTCTAGCTGCCAGCATCATCTGAGAGGGCAGATGTGTTCCTGTGCTCCCTCCTGAAGTGAGGGCTTAACCTTGTATATTTTGGTGTGTCCAGACCATGGGGTGCTGGAATGCTGGCAGGCTGCTTATGTGGTTAACAAGTGTGATGGTGACGAATTGTTGCTGATCAGAATGTTGGCGTGTCTCCAGTAAGGGGGAGGTCTCTGAAGTGTCTTGGTTCCTGTTTCTAGGCATCTGGGTCACAGACCCCAGTTCCACCCCCTGAAACATGGATTTGATGAGTGGTTTGGATCCCCCAACTGTCACTTTGGACCTTACGACAACAAGGTCAAGCCCAACATCCCCGTGTACAGGGACTGGGAGATGGTCGGCAGGTAACAGACAGAGCCCCTCGCTTCCCTCCTGCTTTATCCCTGTGGCCTTCCCTGCTGTCCTTTGAACAAGGCTGATGTTCATAAATGACCAGCTAGCATCCTATATGCTGAGCATGAGAGCTCTGTTTCCTAGGCAGTTTTGCCCAGGGCCTCATGAGACTCACCTGAAGCCATTTCTCATCTTTCCGTGGTTATAGATTTCTTTCAGACATGTGACTCAAAGGTCCTCCTGCATCTAAGGTGTGCTCCTAGCTTTGTGTTTTCAGGGGTCTAGGACCCGTGTACCCTCTTGATGGAGTTACTGTCATCTTCAGGCCCTGAGTTGGCCTATTAGCTGCACACAAGAGAGGAGACTGTGGGGCTAAGTCCATGTGAGAGCCACTCCAGCAACTGCCCATTGTTACCATGAAAAGAGCTCTACTCTGGAGAAGAACGCACCTGGGTCACGCTTCACAGGGACACTGGATAGCCTGTAACTCCTGTGTCAAGGACCTGACTCATCTTTCTTAAATTGCTTAGTTTTTCTTTTCCTTCCTCCTTTGTTCCTTGGGTTGAAGTTCCTATATCAGCCGATCTAAAGGCTGAGCCAAGTGTTGCTCTCTTAAAAATGAATGCTTTCAACCTTCAGGGCACCATTCAGGGGTCTGTGGTGTACCCAGTGACAGTTAACCTCTCAGCAGGCAGTAGGACATCCTTACCTCTCAAAACGGAGCCTCTAGAGCCGGGCATGGTGGTGCACGACTTTAATCCCAGCACTCTGGAGGCAGAGGCAGGCGGATCGATGTGAGTTTGAGGCCAGCCTGGTCTACAAAGCGAGTCCAGGACAGCCAAGGCTACACAGAGAAACCCTGTCTCGAAAAGAGAAAGAAAGAAGGAAAGAAAGAAAGAAAGAAAAAGAAAAGCCAAAAGGTTCACTGGGACTCACTAGCCCAGCAGTCTAATTGGTGAGTTCAAAGCCAGTGAGAGAGTCTGGCCTTGCAGGTCAGTACTTTAATCCTAGCACTTGGGAGACAAAGGCAGGCAGATCTCTGAGTTTGGGGCCAGCATGTTACATAATGAGTCCCAGGATAGCCAGGGATATACACTAAAACCCTGTCTCCAAAAAATTAAAAAATTAATAGCTAGGCAGTTGTGGGCCACGCCTTTAATCCCAGCACTCAGGAGGCAAAGGCAGGCAAATCTCTGAGTTTGAGGCCAGCCTTGTCTACAAAGTGAATTCCATGACAGCCAGGGCTACACAAAGAAACCCTGTCTCAAAAACTTAAAAAAAAAAAAAACTGAGAGAATAATAAGAGAGAAAAACCCATCTCAAAGGATGTTGTCCTCTACCCTCTCTATATGCACACCTGCACTTACGTGTGTATCTATACACACATATACATGGATTTATTTTTAAAGCCTGTGTCCTCAGCTACACCTCCTGACCTTGTCTCATCGCTATAGTACACACACACACACACACACACACACAACTTGTTCTACACTCGTCTTCCATGCCAGGGCCATCAGTGGCCTTGTCACCTCAGACAGATCATCACCTAGGGGCTGTGCAAACGTCCATGGAGCATTCCTGGCATTTTAGTGAAATTGAGGAAGGGGCTTTCTTTTTTTTTTTTTTCCCCGAGACAGGGTTTCTCTATGTAGCCTTGGCTGTCCTGGACTCGCTTTGTAGACCAGGCTGGGCTCGAACTCACAGCTATCCGCCTGCCTCTGCCTCCCGAGTGCTGGGATTAAAGGCGTGCGCCACCATGCCCGGCTCGGAAGGGGCTTTCTTAACTAAATTCTGATTTTGAGGTTTTGGTTTTGTTTGTTTGTTTTCAGATTTTATGAGGAATTCCCAATTAACCTGAAGACTGGGGAAGCTAACCTCACCCAGCTCTACTTACAGGTAAGGCTGAGCGGGCTGGTTAAGGCAAGGAGACAGGAGGAAGCTGGGGAGGCAGGAGATGAATTGGCCTGCAGCAGAGAAAAATGAAAGCCTTTCCCACAGGAAGCTCTGGACTTCATTCGGACACAGCATAAAAGGCAGAACCCCTTTTTCCTCTACTGGGCCATCGACGCCACTCATGCACCAGTTTATGCCTCAAGACCCTTCTTGGGTACCAGCCGTCGAGGCCGGTGAGTCAGTCGTAAGCCCCACTGAGGCCTGAGTGTCATTGGGTTGATGGTCTGGGCCACTATGGAAAGTCACAGCCAGCTGGGATGTTTTTCAGTGATGGAGATTGCCTAGCATGCATGAGGCCCTGGGTTCAATCCCCAGCACCATGAAAGAAAGATACAAGCATCCAGGGCTCTGAAACCTCCGCCAGCCCAGGTCAGCGGTGAGAGGAGGCTGTGTAGGTTATACCCACCTTGTTTGCAGTGAACCGGTTAGCTCGAGCTGGAACGTCCCTCTCCCTTGGCTGCCTGACAGAATGTCATCTTCCCCTACAGGTATGGCGATGCTGTCCGGGAAATAGATGACAGTGTTGGGAAGATGCTGAGCCTTCTACAGAACTTGGGCATCAGTACGAACACATTTGTCTTTTTCACCTCTGATAACGGGGCAGCCCTCATTTCCGCTCCCAGAGAAGGCAAGTTCTATTTCCTGTCCTCCTCCTGCCCCAGGATGGTGGTTAGAAGGCGCTAACCTTCTAAGAGACAGAACCCTCCCAGAATACAGAACCCAGCAGGTCTTGACCCTGCTGACTCAGGCCTAGACTGAGTTCACACGAATTTGAATCCTCTGAGAGAGAAGAGGAGGCAAATGTCAGGGGGAGGAGATGCTGCCTTAGGAAGGGCCTTCCCTGCAGGGAGCCAGATTTCCAGCAGCCTCAGGCTACAGGAGGCTTTGGCAACCAGGGCTTTAGCAGAACACTTGATTATGCTGGATTAGAGCGATTCGGCTGCTACCAAGGCAGGAATAACACCTTCAGCCTTGGGAGCTGTCTGCCAAGGCTGAGGGCCCAATAATCTCCTCAGCCTGTGCTGCCCTTAGGCAGCTTATGCTCTGATACCTCAGGTGGCCCCGTCAGTCCTACAGCCCTGTGTCCTGGCAGCTTCCTGATTTCAGGTGAAGAAACCCAGTACAGTCATCATAAACCAAAGAAAAGCTGTTTGGGAGTAGAAAAGACCGGCAAGTCTAGCCACACGGACCTGGAGGCCCTCGATGCCCCGCTCTGTGGTCCACAGTGACCTTAGTTCTCATGCAAACTCTCCAAATACATCTCAGAGAAAAGAGCAGGATCCTGTCACCTCCCAGCAGATGCGCAGAGCTCAGCTGCTGCCTATGTGACCAACTCTGAGGATTGGAAGGTGCTAGGCAGAGGGAAATGATATCATTTCTAGCGATTGTCTCAAGATCTTGGCAGCTGCTTTCTGTGTGGTAGATTGGAGGCCATCTTGCATCTAAGGGAGAAGATAGTGGGCACAAAAAAACGATGAAAAAAGTCCCTAGAGTCTGTCAACTCTAGGCTCCAACTTGTTATGAAAAGCAGAAAGTACATGCTGGGATACCAGGGGTCTCTGGAGATGATCAGCCAAGGCAAAGCAAACTTGGTTATCCTTGCCAACAACTGCCCAGCTTTGAGGAAATCTGAAAAAGAATACTATACCCTGTTGGCCAAAACTAGTGTCCATCACTACAGTGGCAATAATATTTAACTGGGCATGGCCTGTGGAAAATACCACAGAATATGCACATGGTCTGTCATTGCTGAGATGACTCTAATATTACTAAGGTCAGAACAGCCTAAAGCAAAGTGAACCAGGAAGAGCCGGGCATGTGGCACACACCTATAATCCCAGCACTTGGAAGGCAGAGGCAGGTGGATCTCTGAGTTAGAGGCTAGCCTGGTCTACAAAGCGAGTCCAGGACAGCTAAGGTGACACAGAGAAACCCTGTCTCAAAAAAACATTAAAGAAGAAGGAGGAGGAAGAGGAGGAAGAAAGAAAAGAAAAAAGAAAAACTTAGCCGGGCGTGGTGGCGCACGCCTTTAATCCCAGCACTCGGGAGGCAGAGGCAGGCAGATCGCTTTGAGTTCGAGGCCAGCCTGGTCTACAAAGTGAGTCCAGGATGGCCAAGGCTACACAGAGAAACCCTGTCTCGAAAAAAGAAAAGAAAAGAAAAGAAAAACTTTCCTAGTTCACTTTTTTCTTTTCTTTTTCTTTCTTTCTTTTTTTCTTTCTTTCTTTTTTTTTTTTTTTTTTTTTTTTTTGTTGTTGTTGTTGTTTGTTTGTTTTTGGAGACAGGGTTTCTCTGCGGAGCCTTAGCTCTCCTGGACTTGCTTTATAGACCAGACTGATGTTGAACTCACAGCAATCCACCTGCCTCTGCCTCCCAAGTGTTGGGATTAAAGGGATTCACCATGCCAGGCTGGAAAGTTTTTCTTGAACAAAATTTGTCTGAGTTTATTTATTTTGTTTTGTTTTTGTTTGTTGTTTGTTTGTTTGTTTTTATTTTTTGAGACAGGGTTTCTCTGTGTAGCCTTGGCTGTCCTGGACTCACTTTGTAGACCAGACTGGCCTCAAACTCAGAGATCTGCCTGCCTCTGCCTCCCAAGTGCTGGCATTAAAGGTGTGTGCCACCACTGCCCAGCTCAGAGTTTATTTTTAAACTCTGTATTTAAAAACAAAAACAAAACACTTTGAAAAGTCCACCTGTCTATCCTAGCTTAAGAAGAAGAACGAGAATATGGTTGGTCACCTCAGGCCCCGGGCAGCATCCCTACACGCAGCTCTCTTGCTGCCTAGCACATCTTACTGGTGTCCATGCCTGTTTCTCACTAGGGCAGCTAGCCCAGTTGGGATGAATAGAGCTGCTGAGGCTTCTGGTTTGACTGCTTTTCCTCTTGCTGTGTGTGCTGCCTGTGCAGAAGCAGGCTTCCATAGGAGCCACAGGGCACAGCGTTTGCCATGGCCACAGGATGGGTCCTGTTTGCCTTCACTGGGCATGCTTTGTCCCTCCCTACCCCTGCGCTTCAGACACCAGAGATGGCGTCTCAGTGGCTCACACCATGTCATCTATCCCTGTAGGAGAGGCCTGCTCATCTCCAAGACCCTGGGAAGTCTTCCTTGTGTCTAGACTTGAGATGGAACGGGGCTTTGCCTGTTCGGGGGCTAGTAGCTTCAAACTCGAGGGCATCTTAAGTAGGACCCTCCAGTACGGGATGCCTGTGAATATTAGCATCTTAGGACACTAACAACGGCGTCAGTGTCCGCGGCCTGTGATAGGAAGAGGCTCCTAAGGCTGTTTCCTGGTTCTGAGCCGTGACTCCTAGTGGGCTGAGGGCTCCTAGTGAGGCAAGATTTTCCTTTCTCCTTGGAAAGCTGCAGCAGGAGCGTCTTAGCTGCCTGGGTCAGAGCCACCCAAGTTTCCTGGCTTGCACCTGCATCCTGACCTTCCCATCCTGGTCCTTTGTCTCTATGATGACCCTAGGGCTCACATGTGCCTAACAAGGAGTTCAGAGGTCAGGACAGGCCACTTTCCAGGCAGGCGCTGTGTGATTCCCCAGAGGACCTTAAGGCTGATAGGTGCTGACTCTCACCTCATCTCCAGGTGGCAGCAACGGTCCCTTCCTGTGTGGGAAGCAGACTACATTTGAAGGTGGGATGAGAGAACCTGCGATTGCATGGTGGCCAGGGCACATTGCTGCAGGCCAGGTGAGTCAGCAAGCCCAGTGAAGCTATATGTCCTCCAAGGTCTCTCGGGGGCATTGGTGCCTGGGTGATAAGGAGGCTTCTGTAGCCAGTTGACTGTCCATGTTCTGTGGCCTTACAAGGGACACCTGCAGCCCTACATGGGACCCTGACATCTTTGTGGCAAAGATTCGAGATGGGGCGTCAACTGGGTGCAGTGCGTATCTTTCTGAGGCTCAGTCTGGCCACCTTCATGCCAGGCAGCATCCTCACCCACAAGCCCTGGCTCCAGGCAGGCCACCACTGGTCTAAGAATCCATACTGGAACTTGTAGGCAGCACACTAAGTGTTCGCTGCTAAGGGGAGCATTCATGTCACTGTTCTTTAGCTGGCCGCCTCCTCAGGGACCCTAAAGACAGTCTCTCTCTCTCTCTCTCTCTCTCTCTCTCTCTCTCTCTCTCTCTCTCTCTGGGTTCCTTGATTCACCTGTAGTGGTAGCCTCCATATACTCGAAGCTGGACCCCTTGTGGCCTCTGTGGATAAGTCAAGTCAGGGCTGGCTCCTCAGAGAGTCTGGGACAGATCTGTTCCTTAGCTCTCGGCCTCTGGAGCTGAGTGCTGGGTTTGCCTCCCTCTATCTCGTTACTTCCCGCCTTTCCTCACCTACATTAGTCTACTATGAATACTGGCTTGCATGGGCACTACAGGCCCAGTCTCCTGTCTTATGTCCCACTGCTGAGTGAGATCCTATAGCCATAGAATCCAGGGATTGTAATCCAGTTGTCCTTGGTAGCTATCATTCTGCAAGCCACAAATAGTCCTTACCTTTCCTCTAATCACACAGTATTAGGAAAGATGAAGCCCAGAGAGGTCACCTGTGCAGCCTGCCAGCTATTAGTGCAGAACTGGCAACAACGATCCAGCCGTGGGGCCTACATTCCTACTCAGCATGCTTGGGATCGGCTCCATGTGTCCTCAGCAGCAGCTGCTAACCCTAGACCTGACTGAGCCCCGCCCCTCATAACTGAGCTCCGCCCCTCATGACCGAGCCCCGCCCCTCATTACCTTCGGCCTAGGACCTCTTGACGTGGGACTTCCTGGTCACACCAGTCACCAGAGCCTTGGAGACTGGTGGATCTCAGCCTTTGTTGAGTTTGTAGGACAGGCGTGCCTGTCATCTGGCCAGCTTCCTCTGTAGAACAGAGTGTCTGTGGCAGTAAACACACCACATGTAAAAGAAATATGGCTAATGGGGTGCAAGTGGGCACTCACGCTGGCCACAACCATCCATCCAACCCTTGTGAGAGGGACCTGGCCCACAGCTGCACCAACTTCATTTCCCAGCGCCATACTCCCAGCTCTCATGTAGTTGTGGAAGCCACGAGCCAGTTGTCACTGGGTGAGGCTATTTTCCTGGGAGGGCATACTTGGCATGGCCTCTGTTTCCCCATGAGGAGCCATATCCAGTCCTAGGTTACACCCTGCCCACAACCTGGCCCTGACAAGGCTCAGAGAGGCACCTAGGAAAGAGGAGCTGGAAAGCTCCCACAGGCCCAGGATGCCTATTGCTTATGTCCACTGGGGTCAGAGCAGATGCGTCCACAGCTGTTTGTGCCAGATGCCCTCAGAAGGCAGCAGCCAAGGAGGATCAAGGCTCACCACTGGGGGCAGCCTTGCCTTCTGAGGAGAGAAAGCCGTACTCCAGAGCTGTGGCTTTCTTTTTACTAAGCTTCCCACAAGACACAAGCTGGGATGGAATCACATGGGATTCAAGCTGTGGTCTGTGATAACAGATTTTTACTTAAACACCCTGTTATCACCTACCTTGAGGCAGACACTTCGCCTTCCTGTTGCCACATGTGGCAGCAGTGCTATAATTGTAGCCTTTGATCCAGTTTCATCTCAAGCTGATAGCACCCCTCCTGCTGCTGGATACAGTATCACAAACCGCTCAGCACTCAGCAGTATGCACTAGCCATCAGACCCCCTCCTCATCAATCCCCTCAGCTACGCAACGTGCTCCCTTCCTCTCCCTTTCCTCTTCTCCTGAGGGAACAATAGAAGGGGCCATGAACCACTCAAAAGGCTCTCTGTTCCCTGCAAAGGCTTCAGAAAGCCTCTGTTACTCCCCTGCTACCATGGGTAGGCAGACCCTGCTTAGAGTATGCACCTTCAGGAATGCCCTGTTCCCAGCCGGGTATGGTGGCGCACGCCTTTAATCCCAGTGCTCGGGAGGCAGAGGCAGGTAGATCACTGTGAATTCAAGGCCAGCCTGGTCTACAAAGCAAGTCCAGAACAGCCAAGGCTACCTAGAGAGACCCTGTCTCGAAAAACAGAACAAAACAAAACAATGTCCTAGTCCTAAGCAGGCTGTATAGAAGAGCATTCATGGCAGGCCGGACCTCATTGCATGCTAAGAGTCTTATCTGCTGGATTTCAGGGCACAGAATAGACAAGAGTCTGACTGACCTCAGCAGATGAGACTGTTTATTTCAAACAGTGAAGGACAGACACTTTTCCATGGGAAAGATGGGGTCTGCATGGGGTGGGGGAGCTGGCTGGGATCTTTTAGAGGGGAGGGTGGGGTTTGGGAATGAGGAAATGGGTGCTACAGCAGAGAGTACATGCAGATCACCAGAGTCTCTCCTGGAGTTGTTTGTCCAGACAAGGCCATTTCATCTTTAGAAACTGTCTCCTCCCCACCCCATCAGGATGGGGTGATAAGCGACTGAGTCGGGCAACAGCAGCAAGGGCTGGAGTTTCAACATAGAGGTGGGGATTTCAGCAAGCCATTGAGAAACAGAAAGTTCCTTGGTCAGGGTCTGGCTGAGTTTGCTCAAGGTTTACTCAACAGTATCTCCAGCTAGCACAATTGAATTAAGTCCAAGCAAGGAGTGATAAGAGAAGTGCTGTCCAAAGCCGGGCGTGGTGGCGCACGCCTTTAATCCCAGCACTCGGGAGGCAGAGGCAGGCGGATCGCTGTGAGTTCGAGGCCAGCCTGGTCTACAAAGCGAGTCCATGATGGCCAAGGCTACACAGAGAAACCCTGTCTCGAAAAACCAAAAAAAAAAAAAAAAAAAAAAAAAAAAAGAAGTGCTGTCCAAACTGAACTCCGGCTGAGGTCCTAACTGTGCTGTGGAGTCACGTCGTCCCAGGGGATCACAGATGCAATTTTCAGGCACCGTGCTCACCCTACACTGATCTTCCCGAACCCCAGAGGTCAAGAAAAAGAGCTGAGCACAGTTCCATCTCCAGCACAGCGTCACTTACAGGGTATTGGGGGTGGGTGAGCCAGTGGAGGGGCTCAGTGTCACAGAGGAGGCAGATACCTAAAGACCCCCAGCCACTTGTGTTAGAACGCAAGCAGAAAGCAGTCAAGTACACTTCCCACAGGGCTAATAAGTCCACAGATGAACAGTAGTGGACCTAACAAGTGCCTCTACCTCTTTGGAACTGTCTTCTGGCTGGGTGAAGTAGGCAATTGGACCGTTTGGTTTGGTTCCTTTCCACCTGGCTTCCTTGCTACTTCTGGATCTTTCCTGACATTTTCTCCTATGATGTACAAAGTGGCTTTCAGGTGGTGTAGTGTCTCTCTGTGAGGAGCCAGGAGGAGCTGCTAGTATTCAGGGTCTAGCTATGATAGCCGATCCATGTGTGGTAGCAACAGTGGGGCAGGAGTGTGGGCCGACTCTGGGGTCAGATGTGCATTTTAAGTCCCATCTGCCTCCCACCCCATGCTATCAGCCCCATGACACCACTCTGCCCTGGCCATGACCCCCATCCCCGCCCCCACCGAGGCATGTTGTAGAGTGTGAAGTGTCGAGGCATTATAGCACATCTGCAGGACCGCAGTTAGAAGCTGGTTCGCTTCAACCCCCAGGCTCCAGCCCCCAAATGCCATCTGGTCAGGATGGAGTGTCTCAAAGGAGTACTACATCGGTTTCAGGTCAGTCACCAGCTGGGGAGCGTCTGACTCGTGTACCACAAGCCTGTCCTTGCGAGCCTGACTCACCCGGTTTGACAGGGTAATCGACGGACTTGACCTTCTTCCCACCATGCTCCAGGGCCAGATGATGGACAGGTTGTTGCCAGACAATATGTTTCACCCCTTGTCCTGCCTCCCTTGCCCCTACTCCTCGTGAGAGGGCCCAGAGCTATAACTTCCTGCACAGGCTGTAACATTCTCACTGGACAGCTATGACCCGTGTGGAAGGACGCAGGAGTGTTGTTAGAACGCTAGAGCAGAGGGAGACAAGATGGTGCTGGAACCTCGTACGTAGACCTGGAATGTGCACCTGGGAAGGGGACCATCCTGGCCCCATCAGGGCACTGGGAAGCCTTGACTCTTAGGAGAGCATCTTAAGGCTGGTGGCGGGGGCGTGGCCTTCCAGCAGGTATAGGTGTTTCCCAGTTCCAAACCCATCTTATTGCCAAGAAGGGGATCTCATTGCTACCAGCTCAGTTCCTTTGCCAGCCCAACCTCCTAGGGCCTGGCTTTGCCTCACCAAAGCCCAGGAAACAAGTAAGTGGAGAGTCGGCAATGCTGCAAGCCTGGCGGCTGACAAGACACCACAAGGCAAGTGAGGACTCCAGACCTGCAAGCCATGGCTAGGAAAGAATTGCTGGGCTGAGCCCCCACCATCCCACCCCCCTCCACTTGGGGACGACGCGGGCCTGAGTGACACTAAGGAAAGGTGAGCTGACACCTCCTAGAGGCCGAAGCAAGGCAGCACCATACGACGCCCAGCCAGAGCCACACGTGTGAATACATGGACTGTTGGCAGGGAGCTTAGGCTGCGACACAACAGGCCCAGATCGATCGATCCGGGGCACACACTGAGGCAGTGACCTTCGGGCCAGGACAAAGCAGCCCCGCGGACTGGACACACCCGGAAGGGGCCAAAGGGACCCGGCAGCAGCCCGGAGAAGGGGAGTGCGGACTAAGTGGGCTGGTAGGGGGCTTGGAGAAAACACAGATATAAGTAAACAGAATTGGGGGTGTGGGGAAAGCTCGGGTGTGGGAGAATGGGGGCCTTTGCAGAGCACAGCAGCTGACGGTTGGGGCCTCCTGCCTATAACCTAGAGGCACTGGGCCTTACCAGCTGAGCAGAGAGTTTTCTAAAACTGTGGTGGTGTTGGAATCTGTGGATCCGTGTCAGAGGGCCCTGAGAAGCGGGGGTTTGGGCTGATGGTTTTAATGGGTTGTTGAGTAGTTGTTAGTGTTGTGCTCTCGAGCACAACAAGCAGAGACCAACTACCTTCATTCTCGTCTGTGGTGTGTGGTGTGTGGTGTGGTGGTGTGTGTGTGTGTGCCCCTTCTTTGGTGTGTGTGTCGCTTCTTGTGGGTGTGTGCCTCTCTCTCGTGATGGTTTGTCTCTCTGTGTGGGTGTGTGTGGTGTGTGTGTCCTCTCTCTGGTTGGGTGTGTGGTGATGTGTGTGTGTGTGTGTCCTCTTCTCCTGTGTGTCCTGTGCTCTCTCCCTTCTCTCCTGCTTGCGTCGTTGTCGTGTGGTGTGTCCTTTCTCTCGTCTGTGTGTGTTGTTGTGTGTTGTGTGTGTGTGGTGTGGTCCTCGTCTGCTCTCTCTTCCTCTCTCTTCTCTGTGTGTGTGTGTGTCCTTTCTCTGTGTGTGTGTGTGTGTGTGTCCATCTTATATCCTATCTCTATTCTAT